>NC_091462.1:55932655-56232655 GCF_027789765.1 Dendropsophus ebraccatus
GCCTTTACCCAATACAAGGAGGCCATAGCAGGTACCCAGAAAATAACCCCTCATGTTGTCTGCTTGTCAATTTCTCTGTAGATTTATGTGTATGTTTTAATATAATATAAAATGTTGTTCAAGGAAGAGCTGAGCAATAATGAACAGTCACATTATTTAGCTAAACACCTCTGCTCATTATAGTGACAATTAGTGGCACTCACGTCTGATGATGTGGAGGGGACAGGTGCATATCCCAATCCATAACTGCATGATGATGTTGCAACATCATTGGATATCATGAGGGCTGGGGAGCAGCAGACTGCAGCTAGTTTTTTCTTTCCAACTGAAAATTCCTAGAATCCTTTCTGTCAGGGTCATGTGATTTCTTGGTGACCACATGGGATATATGTGTTTCTGTGCTCTCTTCATGGGGTCACCATTCATATATGATCAAACATGGACTGTTCCATACAAGCTCTATATGAAACTCCCATCACAGTCACTGATGATTTTTATACACATTCTGTCCCACAGTTAACATTGACTTGAGAACAGATCACCCTCCCACATATAGTGTCTTAGGTTATTTGGAGATATATAGAGATGTGGATTAATATAATGATAGCATACATAGTAAACTAGTTATTATTCTATTCATGTAATGCCTCATGTACAAAACAGTGGATGGTGTCTGCTGCAGCTCTATAATGGGAGTAAATATTTTTTTTTAAAAGAATGCCGACATAATTAGTCCCATTATGGTGAAATTCAGTGTGTTACAGCAGCATAGATAAAACAAATACAAGAAGCTCCAAGCTAAAAGCATTACAGTGACAGTAATTACAGATAAAAAGGAGAAAAGATATAAAAGTAGAAGGGGTACAAAGCTTTTGTTTCAAAAAAACTTTTCACATGTCGTAGAGACATGATCAGTCTGGGTCTGAGTGTTCAGACCCGTGGCGATCGGGAGAGCTCTGTGTAAGAAAAAAAAGAGGCATGCTCCTAAAGCGCCATTCTAAGTAGAGATGAGCGAACCTGCCAAGGTTCGGGTTCGTATGAACCTGAACTCTTGGCGTCTAATTCCTGCTGTCTGCCCGCTCCGTGAAGAGGGTGGGTACAGCCTGAGGACCACCTGGAAAACTGGGATACAGCCATAGCCATAGCCCAACTCTTTTTTTTTTCTAACACAGAGTGGGGAGAGGCTGCACTGCAGCACCTCTTCTCCCGGCTTATTCTTCTGATTAGTACGGGTCTGAACACTCCTTCTCACACTTTTGACTGAAGCAGGCGGTCACTGACAGAACTACCCAATGCAATGTCAGTGTTGTGCATGGGGTGGGAGTTAATGTAGGATTTGATTGAGCATTACACTATATTGTATTCTAATGTGTTATTATATTGTATCCTCCATAAACAAAAACAAACAAACAAACAAAAAGCTCTTTCTATCTCCTTATGGTAGGTGCCATATAGTGGTAGAGTCAGCAACTGTAGTAGTCTATGGGTGCCCAGTTACCACTCCATATGCATGCAGCCATATTTGGAGCCTTTTTTTTTCATTGTGCAGAAGAAATTCTGACAAATGAGAAATAAAATCAATACAAAGTACAGAAATAAGGTCAGGGCTAAATACTGACAAAATGCCTATGATGTATGTCTGTATGCTTGTTTGCACAAGACCTAAATATTAGACTGCTTATTTCTATGTTTCAGATGTATTGCAGTGGTGTAGGAAATATTTTCAATTTTTCACTTTCTGATTAAATGCCACCGGTGACAAATAAATTATTCCTACATTCTGAGCCACTATCACCTAAATCTTCTAAATGTGACCAGTTTAAGGTTAAATTATAGAGCCAACCATGGAAAATCTGTGGAATGTAAAGATGGTATCCAGATAAAATCCTCAATAATCCCTATTTTTAAATTACCTATAACATGTGCTCTAAGGGAAGCCACCCTCTGCCAAAATTGTTGAGCACAAGCTTGTCACATGTTGCTAGTCTCAGCCTTGCCTTTCCACTTCCATTGAGTTATTATTTAGATGATTTATTACTTAAGCCGTAATGCACTAAATTGCAAATATCCGTTCCATTTAGTTTTCAGCATTAAAATCCCTATTTATTTCTCACAGCAGAAAAATCTGTTACATCATTGAGGACATGGTTGGGAGAGTTTAACACTTACATTGGTTATTGGTAATGTAGATTTGCCGTATGTTTTTATTTCTATTAAAACAGTACTACTTAGTGGGCTAAACCTGATTTTGTTTTCTGTGAAGTTAAGTTTTCTGTTGTTGAGCTTTTTTTTTTTTTTTTTCTTTTTTAATGTGCCCTTGGTTTTAGAGCCATATACAAGTGATTGGGGTGACAAACAGAACATTAAAAAATAAAAAACACAATACATAAATAAGGTAAATGGCAGACTAGAAGGGATAGAGGACCCTGCCTGTGGGGCTTACGATCTACAATGTAAAAGCAAGGGGACAGTAATTAAGGGGGCAGCTAGTCAAAGTGTGGAATTATTACAGGTTGTAGCCTAGCTTAAAGATATGTGTTTTCAGCTTGCTTTTAAAGGTCCTGATGGCGGATTAGAGCAAGATGTGTAGTGGTAGTGAGTTCCAGTAAGTACATCTTGTAGGTGGTTGTGTGAGGTATGAACAATGAGGGGAGACCAAAAGGAGGTCATTGGAGGTTCAGAGGCTGCATCAGGAATGGTAGCAGGCTATCAGGTCATAGATGTACAGAGGGTAAAGGTTGTAGATGGCCTTGTATAGCATGGTCAACAATTTAAAATGAATTTTTTGGGCAATTCAGAGCCAGTGAAGGCATTGGTAAAGGGGAGAGGCAGAGTTGGAGAATGGTTGATTAGTCAGGTAGCAGAGTTAAGGATAGACTGGGAGGAGGCAAGTGAAAGTGTTAGATGGAAAGCCAGAAAAGAGGAAGTTGCAGTAGTCCAAGCGGGAGATAATGAGGGCATGTACCAGGAGTTTTGTTAAGTTAGGGATGAAGAAAAGAGCAAATTTGGGAAATGTTTTTGAGGTGAAGGTGAGAGGAGGTGGTCCGGGTCTGAATGTGCAGTTTAAAAGACAAGGTAGCAAGTCCCAGGGCAGTGGACTTGAGGGACCTGTGAGTAAAAGGTTAGATGAAGAGTAGGAGTGAAATGGGGGTAAGATGGTTTGTTCTGTTTTGTCCATGTTGAGTTTTAGGAAGCGGGATAAGAAGAAGAAAGATATAGATACACACACTGGAATAGTGAGAATAGCAGAGTTGTAGTTTTTTAAATGTATACTGCAATTTCATTTTCCATCAGCTCAGTGCTAGAACCTCTACTGTATTAACTCAAGATGATGTGCATCATATACATTTCCAAGCATTTTTTATCATGTATTAGTAAAGATGTTTTACGCCATTTCTTTATTGCTATTCATAAATCTATTCTTTTAGCCTACTCTTTAGCCATCTTTCTGTCTTTTATTATATCAATTTTAGCATCAAGTAGTATTTTCAGTACTTTGAATGTCTGCCATTTCTTTTCTGTGTGCAAACTCTCATAGATGTGCATGTTACGCTTCATTCTGTGTAAAAGTCTGTCCATTGTTCACATGTTTCCTCGGCTGGTAAAAGCTGGTTTTATATGTACACTTACTGCTCTCTTCTTTTTTGCAGACTTTTAGATTGTCTATAATCAATCACTATTTCTTTTACTTGTGACATACAGCTGTCATCAACACATGATGCTTTAAACACATACTATGAATTGATTATTGGCGCTTTTTTTCCTTTCAAAGCTCTGGTAAACTTGCTTACTCTGTCTCCTCCTTCTTATTTTCATGCAATTCATATGGCATAGAAGCTTAATGATTCTGAAACCTAGGTAAGTAGTCCAATAGTCTAAAATGAATGATATTTAATTGGCATCAGATTGCATGCAAACAGCTATTTTTTCATGTCCTTATGGATGACCCTCATAGCCAGAAATTTAAGTTAGTTGTAAAGCTGATCTATATAGCATTATAGTGGCCATCTCAGAACAATTTTTTACAGTCTTTGTGGTGATTTATCCTAGCGTATAGCTGCATTCCCAAGACTAGATGCAGATAATAAAAAATAATATAAATAAATATTTAAAAGCTGTTTTTGGTCTTGCAGGCTTCACTAGAGCACAGATACAGATCCTCTTCTCTTTCTGATGGCTATTCTGACAGCTTAGAATTTCCAACAGGTTTCTTTTATGTTTAATCTGCCTCAATTGAAACTTTTTCTAACTTTTGGATTTTTCAGCCCCATTCTACTTAATAGTCTGGATTGTGAATCCACCGCACATACTCATAAAATTGAGAAATTGTTCTGACCTGCTATGCTGTTATATTGTATATCTGCAACTATTCTTTTAGGATGTAATAGCTCACTCTATGATTAGAAGCTGCACTTTGTGACATCATGCTAGACACCTCTGCTCTCAGTATATTAAAATAGCCATATTTCAACCCCCATGTCACACTCTATTTGTAAAGGTAACATTATCATAAGATATGTTAGAATGGTATGTACTAAAAATGATAAGACCAGTGGGGCTACATTTACATATTTGACCATTTTATAATCTCAGATTGCAACTTCATCAATCAAATTTGAAAATTAACAATAGCGGTTCTCAGTGAATGTACACATGACTTCTCATGAATTTAGAAAGCTCATAGAAGCTCCATCTCTCCAAGATGAGTTCCTGTGATTTCTGCCCTTTATTTGCATATTTTGTTTTCTTTAGGTCAGACAGGCAAAGGTGAAAGACCTAAATTAATTCTTTGCAGAAGATCCATCCAAAGACAAGTTGTATATGAGATCTGTTCTGTCTAACAGACAGTGGAATCCCTGCTCTGGGTTATCAGATAATGCATATTGATGGATGAAGACTGGCTTACCAGCACACATTTCCATTCTTTATCTTTTTGCGTCCCCCTTTAGGTGAACCCTTCTGTCATTTTTCTCTGCGTGCCCTCCATTTTCCTTTTCACGGTTGTCTCTTGTGTAATCTATGCTGAAAAGGTGAGGCCAGTAGTATCACTTATTGGCCACTGTGAAAGGAATCTCATTTTATACCTCTCACTTTCTTTTTTCTCTACTGTACTTTTATGCAGATATGTGACTCTCCTCTGGGCTGTCAATTAAAAATCTAATGAAACAAGACATAATTATTATCAGTAGTTTCCACATATTTTAAAACCGTCAACTTTCTCATTAGATTTTTTTTTTTTTTTCATTTTGATGCCATTAATAAATATACAATCAAGCTGTAATTTTACATTTCCTAAATTGTATAATCCTCAAATGTGTTAAAGTAAATGCTAAAAAGGCAAAGGACTAATCCTGACACTAAAAGTCATAAAAAAAATAATAAACAGCATTGTGTTTTTAACCCATGTTTAGGAGGATGTTTTTTTGTTTTTTGCTTTTTTTAAGCAATTCAGTGTTTAGTACTGCACTTACCTGTCGGCACGTGAAATAGCACCAAAAGCAAGCTCTGATCTGACAGGTTGTTGCTCGCTTGCTCCTCCTGATTGTCCCATTTAATAGGGCCCTAAGTAGTTGCCTCTCAGAAGTATGCAGAGGGGCAAGAGTACTGCAAGCACTACATAATTAAAGCATGATATTCCCATCTCAAGATGGTATCCCCTATTCATAGGGGAAAGAACCCCATAAATCTGAAGAAAAGGGTCAAAATTGTCCCAGGAATGAATGGTGCACACTATGCATGCGTGACCAGTGCTCCATTCCATTCTCTGATGTTACCAAACGTTTCCAAGTTCAGTGGTCAGAACTTTTCAGTGGACCAATAGAGAATCGATGTGGACTATTTTTACTATTTTCAAAATTGGTGCGGGTCCCAGCAATTAGACAGCTTGTTGTCCTCCTATCTATGTTGCCCTCTATCATATAACATCTTGAGATAGGTATAGCCCGTAAACAATTTTTAGGAGATGCCCCCCCCAAAAATATGTAAAACTGTGCAGTCCTTTCCTAACTTTGTATTTGTTTCTTTGTAATGTGTAATGTCCTTACTAATCTTAACCCGAGATTATCATCAATTTTTGAATGACGGCAACTGTGTAATGAACCGTGTGGAAGCATTTATCTGTAGAGTAAAAACATGGCCTTCTCTAAAATAAGGATGGAAAGGATAATAAGCTCTATACCATTCTGAAGAATGCTGTAGTCTCATATATTTAATGTCTTACAAGAATGCTACTAAAACCTATTCACATGTGTTATCAGTTAGTTGTGACATATCTCAGAAATCCTCTCAGTACAATCAGGCTTCATGTACAGTTTGTGGAATGCTTCAAAATAACACCTGTGATTGCTGTGCTGCAGGAAAGCAAATCCGGCTGCTATGATCTCATTTAAAGGAATACTGTGTTTTTTGTGGGGGTTTTTTTTGTCAAACTAGTCTGATCATTTGTGATAAGCCTAAGTTTGTATTCTTTTTCTGGGTTGAGGAGTGTAAATAATTGCAATCCAGGTCCACTTTCGATAACAGGGCCCCATTCAATTAATCTTTTATGTAAAGAATTTTACTTCCATATGTTTTTTTATCAGGAGAGCATGGGGTTTTCAATCACAGCATGTATTTTTACATAATTTTGTAAGTGGCTTGAGGGATAGCGTTGCAAGTCCTGACTTTTCTACATGGCATATACTTAAAGCCATGTGATCTGCATCTGTTCTTTATCTCCTGGTGTTTTGCTGTCTGTCCAATTGGTAGATGTCGTCAATTCCTTTTTCTCCCCTGCTATGTGTCCATCTCAAACTTGTGACAGGCCTATTCAAATTTAATGATGGAGTTGAGGTGGGAAATTCTTCTTTTAGAAGTACTGTAACATACATTCTTCCTTCTACCTAATAGTATTTGTTACGGTTTAATGGAGCTATGGGGCCCAGACTCTGTGCAGGACTCTGTGATAAAATAAAACACATCACATGTTAAATCTAAGGCATATGGGGGTAGGTTAGTGCTCCACAGAACTTTATTATCACCACTTTATGGCTCTGTACAATATAAGGCTATGTTCTCACACAGTATTTTTGCACAGTATTTTGGTCAGTATTTTGCAACCTAAACCAGGAGTGGATTGAAAATACATTGTTTTGAAATAACTACAATTATTGCCATTTAATGATGGCCATCCACTCAGCATCAACAGTGTGTGAACATAGCCTTTGTGTGTTTTCAATCCACTCCTGGTTTTGTTTGCAAAATACTGTGTGGGAACTCAGCCTAAGTTTGTATTCAGTTGTAATATGTGCCAGTGTATGAGGCCTTGAAGAGGTTGTTCATGGACCAGGAGATGGCTTAAGGGTTCTGCTTCCTATTTACGATGTCCAATAGATGGACAATGCTGCAGCAACATTGGCAAAATCCCGCAGCTATTGGACATTCCATGAAGGAGTATTTTTGTCCACACACCATGTTTAGGATATATAGCCACCTCTACAAGTCTCAGAAGCTTTACTTCCAAGATGTGGAGTCACAGAAAGTGAGCATTGGGGAGCAGAAAAGCTTCAGTCATCATGTGCTCCATAGACAACCTTTTTAACCCTATGATGACTATAATAACAAGAGTTGGTCCTTTTGCCTGTAATCCATTAAATAAAGGGGTTATCCAGAATCTTCCTCAGTTTAGATGTGGTTTAACAGCTGAATTATGTAATGTAACAGTAAACTGAAAAAATCAGTTTCCTGCCCCCATTACCCCAACAGCACAGCACTCCTCGAGCGTTGTGCTACTGAATGCCAAGGCTCTGCTTCCACATTTAGGGGGTTGCTCGGACAGAGAAAGACAGCTGGAACAAACAGATTTGTGTATATTTAGTGGTAGTAGAGAGAACTTTGATTCTGAAGCATCGCTTTCTGAGTTTGAAGGGGAAGGATTAAAAAGTACCCTTGGACTTTTGTAACATAATCAAAGAAATCAATAAAGATTAGTCTGACATGATTGGCCCTCAGTAAAGCCATGCTGGTTTGGATCCATCAAATTGTTGATTCTTAGGTGATCCATTATCTTCTTTTTTAGAAGAATTTCCATAATTTTTACTACTACAGATGTTAAGCTCACTGGCCTGTAGTTACTGGGATCTTCTCTACTCCCCTTCTTGTGGATGGGTATAACATTGGCCATTCTCCAATCATCAGGGACATCTCCTGGTAGCAGGGATAGGTTATACAGATCTATCAGGGGGGCAGCAATCACTGATCCGAGTTCTGACACTGATCAATCACTGACACCTTATTCAACTTTAAATGGACAAGTTCCTCTGCAACTTCAGCCTCTGAAAACACTGGAGCTGAATCCATGTAGCAGGAGGCAATTCTGTGTCCAACCGTCCTGTGATTGTGAAGGCTTCTTTCTGAAAACACTGAGCAAAAGTAACTATTCAAATAGTCAGCAACCACCTTATCTCCATCGATAAACGTATTCTCCCCACTACTTATTTTAGTAATGCTGCAGCTATTCTTCTTCTTCCTGTCACTTATATGGGAATGTAGGGAATGTAGTCTGATAGCTGTGCAGGTGAAGAGAAACAGTAAGCAATATGGAGCAAGCAGAAAACTGCATCAGAGGAGCAATATTCGAATGCTGACCGATCGGACTTGAGCATGCACAAGTCACACTCATCTCTACACTCCATGTTTTATTATGATGTCTTTCTTTCATCTTCCTTGATAATGACTTGCGCTTGTGCAGTAAGTGAGATAGTAAAGAGGCAGGAAGTCAGGAGCGCACATTTTTGCGCATGTGCAGTAGCTCCCGACACCTGTTTGTTAGCCTGGCACTTTCAGGGCCACACAGCACTACTGTCCTGAGCTGCTAAGTGCTAAAGTCTCACCCTCTCAAACTAGTAAGTGATGGCAAGAGCTGCATGGTAAGCTGCAAGTAGGAATACCTCTTTAACCCCTTCACGTCAGCCATCTGTATATATACGTTCCTATTGCACATGCCCCGTGCAGTAGGAATGTACATATACGTTCCTGACTGACAGGGGCTTTGTGATGAGAACGGGATCGCTGCAGGGACAGCGATCCCGCTCTCATCTGTGTACAGCACCGGAGACAATGAGGATCAGCTGCGATTCCGCAGCTGACCCCCATTAACCCCTTAGTGACCGCCGAAACGGCGGTCACTAATGGGCCGGTGCCGCCGCTGTATTTCATCTCCCCCCACTGTGAATCCATGGTGGGGGGAGATAAAATAAGTAAAAATCAGACCCCAGATCAGCCCCCTAGTGCCCGAGTCACTAACCCCCCCTCCCGCGGCGGCCATCTTGAATCCAGACTAATGTCTGTTCACAGTGATCAAAAAATTAAAATGAATGAAAGCCCCATGCTCTCCGCCACCGGAGGTAGCGGAGAGCATGGGGCAGTCATCGGGACCCCCCCTGTGGGGTCCCGGTACAAGCGATCAGCGGTATATACTATATACCGCTGATCGCTTGTGCCATGTGCCGCCGGCACTTTTTATCCCCTGTCACCATGAATGATTGGTAACAGGGGATAAAAAGTGATGTCCCCCCCACCCCCAAGTGGCCCCCCACCCCCCCTGTCACCCCCGTCCCCCAGTCAACCCCCCCCTTCCCCATATACTCACCTGCTCCTGGAGCTCCTTCCTCTTCCGTTTCCTGGCTGGTTATGAAGTGCGCATGCGCTCCACAACCAGCCAAGCTCTGAAAATTTAAAGTGACAGAGACCAATTTGGTCTCTGTCACTGAACTATGATTACTGTGATAGAAAATATCACAGTAATCATAGTAATACAGTGAACATGAATGTATAACGTACAAAAAGTGACAAACATACAAAAAAATAAAACACACACTTTTTATTATAGTAATAATTGCAGTTTACACCCAAATTACCCCTAACCCCCCCCCCCCCCCCCCCCCCAGATTACCCGTAACCACCTCAGGTTGCCCGTAACCACCGCACGTTGCCCATAACCACCCCAGGTTGTCCGTAATCACGTCAGATTGCACGTAACACCCCAGATTACCCGTAACCACCGCACGTTGCCGGTAACCACCGCACGTTGCCCGTAACCACCGCACGTTGCCCGTAACCACCGCACGTTGCCCGTAACCACCGCAGGTTGCCCGTAACCACCGCACGTTGCCAGTAACCACCGCACGTTGCCAGTGACCCCCTCCAGATTGTCCGTAATCACCCCAGATTGCCTGTAACCACCCCAAATTACATGTAACCACCCCAGATTAGCTATAAGCACTTCACTCTATCTGTAACAATTCTAGATTGTCTGTAACCCCCCCCAGGTTGCCCGTAACCACCCCAGGTTGCCCGTAATCATGCCAGATTACATGTAACCCCCCAGATTGCACGCAACCACCGCAGGTTGCCTCTGACCACCGCACCTTGCCTCTGACCACCGCACGACGCCTCTGACCACCGCACGTCGCCTCTGACCACCGCACGTCGCCTCTGACCACCGCACGTCGCCTCTGACCACCGCACCTTGCCTCTAACCACCCCAAATTGCCAGTCACCCCCTCCAGATTGCCCGTAACCACGCCAGATTACAGGTACCCACCTCTGATTACCTATTAGCACTTCAGTTTATCCGTAACCACCCCAGATTGTCCGCAACCACCCCAGATTGTCCGCAACCACCCCAGATTGTCCACAACCACCCCAGATTGTCCGCAACCACCCCAGATTGTCCGTAACCACAGCAGGTTGCCTGTAACCATACCAGATTGTCTGTAACCACAGCAGGTTGTCCGTATTCACCCCACGTTGCCCGTAACCACCCCAGGTTGCCTCTAACCACCCCAGGTTGCCTCTAACCACACCAGGTTGTCGTAACCACAGCAGGTTGCCTGTGACCACCCCATGTTGACCGTATCCACCCCAGATTATCCGTAACCACCCCAGATTATCCGTAACCACCTCAGACTGCCCGTAACCACCCCAGACTACCCGTAACCACCCCAGACTGCCCGTAACCACCTCAGACTGCCCGTAACCACCTCTAGATTACCCATAACCACCCCACATTACCTGTAATCTAATTTTTTTTATTGTATTTTACTAACTGCGCTATTCTAATAACTGTTACTAGCTGCGGTTTTGCTCCAGCAAATTGGCGCTCCTTCCCTTCTGAGCCCTGCTGTATGCCCATACAGTGGTTTATGCCCACATATGGGGTACCGTTGTACTCAGGAGAACCTGCGTTACAGATTTTGGGGTACATTTTTTCTCCTGTTCCTTGTGAAATTTAGAAATTTCAAACTAAACCAACATATTTTTGGAAAAATTCAAGTTTTTCATTTTTACTGGCCAATTTTGAATACTTTCCTCTAATACCTGTGGGGCCAAAATGCTCATCCTACCCCAAGATGAATTCTTTGAGGGGTGTACTTTCCGAAATGGGGTGACTTTTGGGGGGATTCTATTCTGTAGACATTACAGGGGCTCTGCAAACGCACCTGGTGCTCAGAAACTTCTTCAGAAAAATCTGCAGAGAAAATGCTAATTGGCGCTCCTTCCCTTCTGAGCCCCGCTGTGTGCCCATACAGTGGTTTATGCCCACATATGAGGTACCTTTTTACTCAGGAGAACCTGCGTTACAAATTTTGTTGTACTTTTTTTCCTCGTGAAATTGAAAAATTTCAAACTAAACGAGCATATTATTGGAAAAAAATTTGAGTTTTTCATTTTTACTGTCTAATTTTGAATACTTTCCTCTAACACCTGTGGGGTCAAATTGCTCATCCTACCCGAAGATGAATTCTTTGAGGGGTGTACTTTCCAAAATGGGGTGACTTATGGGGTTTTTTCTCTCTGCTGACACTACAGGGGCTCTGCAAATGCACCTGGCGCTCTGAAACTTCTTTAGCAAAATCTGCAATGGAAAAGCTAATTGGCGCTCCTTCTCTTCTGAGCCCCGCTGTGTGCCCATGCAGTGGTTTACACCCACATATGGGGTACCGTAGTACTCAAGAGAACCCATGTTACAAATTTTGGGGTGCTTTTTCTCTCATGTTCCTTTTTAAATGAGAAACTTTAATCTAAATGTATATATTATTGGAAAATTTCAATTTTTCATTTTTTTACGGCCTAATGGTGAATACTTTCCTCCAGCCCCTGTAGGGTTAAAATGCTCATTATACCCCTAGATTAATTCTTTAAGGTGTCTAGTTTCCAAAATGGGGTCACTTATGGGGGTTTCCAGTATACAAATCTCCTAAATCAACTTAAAATAAGAACTGGTCCCTAAAAAAATCAGTTTTGGAAACTTTCACGAAAATGTGGTAATTTGCTGATAAATTTCTAAGCCCCGTAACACCCTAAAAAAGTAAAATATGTTTATGAAATGAAGCCAGAATAAAGAGGACATATTGGTAATGTGACTTAGTAACTAATTTATGTAATACAACTTTCTTTTTTTAGAAGCAGAGAATTTCAAAGTTCATAAAATGCTAATTTTTTCAATTTTTCATGATATTTTGATGTTTTTCACAAAAAACACACAAAGTAGTGACCAAATTTTGCCACTAATATAAAGTGCCATATGTGACGAAAAAACTATCTCAGAATCGCTAGCATACGTTAAAGCATCACTGAGCTATAAGCGCATAAAGTGAGATAGGTCAGATTTTGAAAAATTAGCCTGGTCTTTTAGGTGCAAATAGGCTTGGTCTTGAAGGGGTTAAGACACATAGTAAAATAATTAGTCATTTTTACAGCTTTCATATACCAGTCTATTCATTCAAATCTACTCCTCCAGGAATGTATTATGTAAGAAAAGTCCTTACATGTCTTTCCTTTTAGCTGGATGCCTTACATGCCATTAGTTCTCTATGCAACTAGTGTACCTAATATGCACAGTATGGCGACAAACCTTTATTTCTAGCCAGGCAACATTATTTATTAAAGATGCTCTTACTTTGTTCAGTTATTTACTTGCTGTCCTTCTCTTTTTTCATCCTGCTGACATTTTACAGACCATATTTTTTCAAGACCAAAATAGCCTTTTCAATACAGAGATTAATTATTAATTGCACAATAATTGCCAATAAAAGTAGCAAGCATTTTATTTAATTAAACTTTTACAGGCATCTTGCTGCTACTCTTATTTATATCCTCTGCCACCCTGCAGTGTGGACCCAGACACATTTCAGGCCATTATACTCACTAAAAATCAAGGGTTTATTCTACTTATATGGCTATCTAGACTTTATCTTCTTTGACTGTTCAACTTTATTGAAAAGTTCCACACAGTCTCACTTTTCCACTTTTCAGCTTCCAAATGTAACCATGATATTTGAAATTTGTGTGCATGTCATTCTAGGTTAAATGTGAGCTGTTTTATCCAAGAAGTTATATATGACATTTGCAGAAGTATCTGCGTTAAAGCTCTTACAGCTTTATTTTTTCTGAACAAAAGTGGTGCCGCTAAAGTTATGTTATCCTATGTAAGCCTTAGGCTGGGTTCAGACTGCTGTTTTTGCAGTCCATTTAACAGCTCTGTTAATGTTTTGTTTTTGTTTTTTTAACTATTTTGATCCTTTTTTTTATTTTTTTAATAATTTAAGGCAATGGAAAAACTGGTCCAAACAGATGCACACGGTTGCACCCCCCCCACCCCCCCCCACACACCTTCCTTTCCACATAAAAAAAGGTATGTTAAATGCACTGTAAAAATGTGAACCCAGGATTATTCAGCAAACTTTACAACAAAATGACAAACATACCTAAAGGCGCTCCTTATTGCTTGAGTATCCCCCTGAAATACCTCCCAATGTATGAATGAATATAGCCCTGATGTATGCCATAAATCCGTACATAAGGGTAATGAAGCCTATGGGACCAGCGGAGAGGTGGGCAGCCTCTAGCGTCTATAAGCGAGGCGAGCTGCGGAATCCGCGGCAGGTGATCCGGGATTCCATAGTCATTAGGTCATTTGTGGCACTCCCTTAAATTAATATAACAAAAATAAATTCCTTAAACTAAATAAATGCTAAAAAAAAAAGCACCACACAAACATGTCACATTTTTTAGTTTATGGTGACATATAACATATACTATATGTTAGGAGTAAAGCCTACAAATCTGTTCCTGGTTAGGTTGCAAAATAAATTTTTTTTTTAAAAAATGACAAAATGCATACATCAAACCAAAGTGCTTTTCAGTATATCATTAGGCATACTTGTGTTGCCAGTATGTTTTTTTTTTTTCCTATCTGTATGTATATATATATATATATATATATATATATATATATATATATATATATAGCTATCATTTAATATAATAATAAAAATAAAAACATAATTTAATGTATAGCATAATTTAAACTATAATTTGCAGAAAGTACACTTAATTGTAGGAGATGAAAAAAATATTAACATAGGGTAGTTTTCAAGACTTAATATTGGGCATTTCAAAAGTCCTAATAACCTTTAGATCAAGGTTCCCTCTGCTGGTTAGATTTTGCATTTGCAAAATCTAGATCAATACGTTGAATATAACATCTCTGCATTGCAGATTTCATGAAATGTAGCATCACTGCCTTAGTAAAGGACTTAGATTCCACAAAAGCTTATCACATGTGATGTGTTGTGATAAAATATCTGAATAAATCACATTACTAAACTCTGGCTTTCTTAGATTTATGGGTGGATCCCTCTCTTTGAAGGTAAAAAAAAAAGATTGAATTAATACTATGATAACATAAGGGTGCATTATTGTTAGGATCAACAGTCAGCCAGTTTTGGTGAAGATTAAGACCTTAAAGTGTCACTGTCATTCAATTTTTTTTGCAGAAATCAATAGCACAGGTGATTTTAAGAAACTTTGTAATTGGGTTTATTAGCCAAAAATGCAGTGTTTTTTTTTTTTTTTAAATAAATTTGTTTATAAATTTTTATTTTTCCGGATTAAAAAGAAAAAAGAACATACAGTAATTATAATCATTTCCATCACTATTAATATAGAAGTAATAATACATAGCGTAACATCCCAATCTTCAGAAGCTCTCCCCCCTGTCTTCATTGTTCTTTATGGCGAGGGGAGAGATGAGGCACCAAAACAGGACTACAAAAAGTTAATTTACAGCTACATACCAGGCTCTCTCATCTGACATCAGCACTGACCTCTCTGACCTCTGAATAGGGGCTTTCAGCAGCTCCCTGTGGTGTTATCCTTTGTTCTCTGCTCTCTGCTGGTGATTAATCTCCCTCCTCCCCCCTCCCCTCTCCATAGCACAGACAGGATGCGACTGAAGTAAGACAGTCAAGATTTCCTGATTCTGAGCAGTGAATGACAGAAAGGAGGGGGGGGGGGACCTGGGAAAGTCTTTTTAAATGCAGATAATGGCACAATTGCCTAATAAACCCAATTACAAAGTTTTTTAAAATCGCCTGGACTATTTATTTCTGCAAAAAAAATTTAACGACTGACTGCCGTTTAAACTAATTATTAAATACTGTACTAAAATTTAGTTTTAGAAAAATGTATTGAATTTTATTATGGCAGAGATACTGTAGTTTATAAGGTATATTAGGGGATGGGATTAATTTATTAAGTATTTTGATTCAAGTTGACATCATCATGAATTTATTTAATATATATGATGCATTTTTTAGGTAAATCTTTGGAAAAGCAATAAACATTTTCTCCAAATCATCTCTTGCTTAGGTAATTATAGCTCTCCACAACCTTTAACCTTATGGCTAAACATCTCGTAAACACTTATTCAAAATACCAGGGTATAGTTCATGTAGCCTGACTGGTACATGTGCTGCAAGTTCTATGAAAGATTTTCAGTAAATTCTCCATTAACTTAAATGGAACGCTACATTGAAAACATGGTATAAGGACATTGCTTTGAATTACGCCAACTTGGAGAAATGTACCCCTTTGGTCCCTATAAAGTTTTCATAAGCATAACCTGCCTCCTGCCCTTGCTGGTGGTAGCACATGTCCCTCTCCATTTATTTGTTTTAAATTCAATCTCCCATCAGACTCCCTTAGATACGTATATTACAATGCAGTCTCAGATAGACCACTGTTTAGGTAAGAGTACAGGTTAGACAATGAACCCAGTAGATTTGTTCTAAAAAGCAACAATACATCATTAGGGTTAACTCCAGTGTAGCAACTTGTAAAATCATTTTACTAAGGAAGGGAAAGGTTTATACCTAGTACATATGCATAGTAATAAAATACAAGGGTCCTATTAATTTTTCATCTAGGAAAAAATCATAACACATTAGTTTCTTGTGTTTTCCACCAGTTAAAAGCAGGGCTGTGGAGTCTGTAAGCCGCACCTCTGACTCCTGAATATTATCAGGGATGACTCCAACTCCAGCTCCTTCATAAATGGCCAGTCTGGCTCAACAGCTTCTTCATATTGTCCTACATGACCTGTGGCGACTTCTGCTTGAATAAGGCAAAGATAAAGCAGATCCTCCTGTGCTGCATGCTGTGTGCAGTGGATGCAGCCAGTCTCCAGCCACCATGTCCTGAAGAACTCAAAACTAGACTAGATTGACCAGGTGGTCTTTTCTGCTGACAGTTTTGTATGTTTCTAACTAAATATTCACTATACACAACGAAACACTGCTAGTAGAGATGAGTGAAACTCGAGCATGCTCGAGTCCATCCGAACCCGAACTTTCGGCATTTAATTAGCGGTGGCTGCTGAAGTTGCTTAAAGCCCTAAGGCTATGTGGAAAACATGGATATAGTCATTGGCTGTATCCATGTTTTCCAGACAACCTTAGAGCTTTATCCAAGTTCAGCAGCCCCAGCTAATCAAATGCCGATCGTTCGGGTTTGGATGGACTAGAACCCGAACCCGGTTCGCTCATCTCTAACTGCTAACAATGCCAGATACCTGTGATATAGAGCGGAGACATACTGTAGGATTTATCAACTGTCTGTCATGCTCCTCAATCATTGCGGCCCCACAGGAACTACCTTCTCAGCCAGTCAGTGACCACAGCTGTTTCCTGACTCACTCATTGATTGTCTGAGTGGGCATTTCTGAGGAGTGAGGCCGTGACATTACAGGATCGGGAGTCCAGCAGGAGAAGGTTGAGCCATAAAGTGCACTGCAGGGGCACGGTAATAGGTAAATAGGACTTTTTTATTATGATCCCACCACCCCCTGCCCCCCCTGAGTTTTTTACTGTTTCCCAGAATACCCCTTTAATTTCTACCTCTCTCCATCCAAAACTAGCTCCAAATCTGACTCCATAGCCCTGCTTAAAAGGCAGGGAACTCACATTAGTAGGAAAATCATTATTATAGGGAGGATCTTTCTTGAAGAAAATTTACAGCTGTCAGGGGGGGAACATAATAAACAATCACTACTTACCTGTACCCGGGCCCTAGAAGTGCCGAAAACCCTGCCAGAAGGCATTTTCCAATGCTGTTAGGACACTTGGTTAAAATACCCACCTGACTGATGGATCGCATGCTCAGCCAATCAGTAACTTGAGCGGCATCCTATCCCAGTTACCGACTGGCTGAGTGTGCAGTCCATTAACCAGGTTGTAATGTTTGAGCAGCAACAGACCCCATAGCCCAGCATGGTTTCCAGAGAGGCACGGGGAGAGGTAAGAAACAATTGTTTATTGTGTTCCTCCCTGCCGGCTGTCAATTTTTTCAAATCGCCAGACTTCTACTTTAGAAACAAAAATTTTTGGAGTGGGCACCACAATTAGTCAAAATGAATACTGAGGGTGCTACTGTGTACCCTATGACAATGAACAGATTATTGGGGAAAGAGGGACAGAGAAACATAGGGTATAGACACACAATGCACACCAATATACAGTATATTAAAAGTAATATTAAAATAGCTTTATTAAACCGCCTTTGCAAAGGACATTAATAACACCTAAAAATGTATACCCGGCATCAGCCTACAATACAGGCTGTGCTCACATTACTAACAGTCTTGCTACCTGCAAGACCTATCCCTGGGGGACTACTGGGCAAACAATAACCCAACAATCATATGAAAATAGTTACTGTATCAACAATAGACATGGAAACAGGAAACATGTAAAAACGACATATATCAAGAACCAATTGCCACCTGCCAGTCTCTGTCCCCATATATAGTAGTGGAGAAAAAAAAAAACACTCGTATCGCCACCGCGTTGTGGCTTCGTCTTTAAACTGGGGTTACTCTATATAACACTTGTTATAATACTCTATATAACACTTGTTATAATAAGTCAATGCTAATATGACATACTGAAAACTTGGCTCATCTGTCCTATTAATGTGTGGTGGGATGAAGTCCTGCAGAGACCCATCTTATAGCAAAAAATAGGGTAGAGTCCAGAGGTGACAACATGTATCTTACCTATAAAAAATAGAAAGATAACAAAGAGAAGTTGAAGAGAGAAAGAGAATTGTAAAGACTTGTGATTATCTTCCCACGCTGGTAAATTACACCCACCCCCTCATGCTGTGCTTATTTTTCTTGTACTTGCTTAATAATGCTGCAAGCCGTTTTCTACTGACTCTGGCATTGCAATTGGCTATCACAACACAATAACATAAATCTACTAATATGCCACTTTACATCCAAATTAAACTAATCTATGTATCCTCCCTGCCACCGTGTTTTTGAACATTTTTCTTTTTATAGACTTTTTTATTGATTCATTGTAACAAAAGAAAAGAAAAAGTAATAAAACCATCTCTCTACATCTGCTTCTTTTATCTCTGTTTTCAATAGCTAAAAGCTGCCAAATTATATAGGTGGTTCATCCATATAGATTCATCTTTTCTTTACGTGTTGGACTGTGATGTCATTCTTCTCTGACCCCCTTAAAATTACAGGTTGCCTCAATGGCCACAGTCTTATAGGGAAAAAAAATAAAAAATGAAACTGCCTTAATTCCTAATTTAATTTTTTCCCTTTAACATAAGACTGGTATGTAGTACTTTGTAGTATGTAGAGTGCTGCTTTGAGTGAATGAGAGGGCGTTCGCTTGTCCGCTGCCGCCGCTCTCCGCTCGTGGGACTAACATGTTAGGAGAGGAAGCGGACTGCGCTCTCCCATTCACTTAAATCAGCACACTGAGTGCAGCGGGATTTCGCGGCTGAGAGCTCCACCGTGGAATTATACCGTGTTTACTCAGTGTGAACTGGCCCTAAGGCTGACTTTATAACTGTGTTGGAGGCTCCCTTGGGTGCCTCCATCACATCTTATATCTGAAATACTGGAAAAAATAGCGCAGTATGCAATATAATTTTCACGATTAAATTATGGACACCATGGTAGAAATTCAATGGTAAATAAAATGCAGGGGATCCACCAGTGCCACTTTTTTTTTTTAAATTCTCTAGTAATTGTGTTTAAAAGGGCTGTTCTGCTCATACAAGCATTGCGGCTTCTTAAAAGTTTACATGCTCTTAGTGCCCTCAATCGTACTTTTTGTAGAATAGGCCTCAATTTTAACATACGAAGCGTTTCTGTCATCCCCATTTTTTTCCCTCTTTAGACAGATTAATGTCTTATGCACACGTTGTATATTTTTGTCAAGTCCAGAGAATCCTCCCGCTATCCACCCATACAATCCGCTAAAAATTACAGATTGGGCATATGTAGTGCATCCGTATTTCAGTAAATCCGTTGTTTTTTTTTCCCAACACGTCAATTATAACTCATCCGTATTCTTTTCACAGAAATACAGATGCAAAACATGGTTATAATCCTTAAAAAATATCGGATCTCATTGATTTCTATAAGAGGATCAGCATTAGGACATGTCCTTTTTTTTCCTCAGCATTGGGTTGTGTCCTTGTAATCTACTGATCGTGAAAATAGCCCAATAGATACCAATGTGCACTAACTCAAATATGAAAATAGTGATCAATAGATTACGAGACGTGTGAATAAGGTCTAAGGGGGGATTTATCATTGCCATGCATCTGTGAAATTGTATAAATTTGTTGTAAATTTTTGCGCAATCATTCAAAAAATTGCAACTTTTTGCAGATTGGAACTGCCTATTGACAGATTTTTATTTAAAATATACTTAAAAATTAGTCTGTCAGGATTAAAAATGGTGTATTTTCATCTGTGCAGCACAGGAACATCACATCTTAATTGTTATTGTAGGCAGAATAGTAATAGAGTCAATCGCATCCTTTAATCGGGTACCATCTGTATGTACAACACTGACATGTTGCCAGTCTTCAGATAACCAGTATAGACCTGTTGCATCTGGATGGGGTGCAGGTTTGAGCACCCATAATTGAGAAAGATAAGTTAAGATTGAGAAATCATGTTAATTAGATAATCAAATTAGTATCAATTCTTTCACAAACTGGTCTTGTTATAAAAAGCAGCACATTTCTAGATCGTCGTCATGCATTACACTTAAAATTCACAAACATATCCAGTAACACATGTTTGCTTCCTCTGTTATTCGCTGTCCACCTTTTTGCATTTACATAAAAAAAAACACTAATTTTCTCTGTCATTATGCAAACAAGCTGTCATACTGCAAAGCTACCAGTTAAGATAATGAAGCTCTTGAGCCTAAATGGAAAATTGTGATTTCTTTAATGAATTCACATCCATGGCGTGGCTACTGAAGTTATGATCATTGAATGCTAATATCCACCATGTGGAGTTCAGATCCCACAAACTCTCTTATTCTTTTCTAGTTCATTTCTGGAATCCCAGCATTTATTTCTTCAGCTGTCAATGTAATATTCCTGCAAAGTACAGTGATTAATATAAAATTAAATACATGGATACAAGGTGCTGCCCCAATGTAATCCTCTTTATGGGCTGTGTGTAAGCACAGATGGTTATACTCTGTGGCTTGTCTGGAGCCTCCAGTAGCAAAGCTTTTTCAAGCCATAATGGATCGCCTTTATCGGTCTCCATTCCTGCTTTCACATTAAATTAACTCAATTTGTTTTATTGGTATTTAATATATTCTTATGACTTGCACAGGTAGGCTTGGGATGGCATTGGAAATTTTAAATGGCTATTGACCTTCTAACCACTGAAATGCTGTGGCTTAATCCATTTATTTTCTTTCTGCTACATGACAGGTCCAGATGAGAAGCATTAACATTTACCAGACATCTCGAAAGAGATTTCCTATTAGACCCTGTGTCTTATGTTTGTTTTCTAGAAAAGAGCATACTTTTTGTCACGCTGTGAGCACATGGAGCAGACAGTGAAAAATATTATTTTAGAAGCTGCTATTCAGATATCAAAGCCTTTTCTGTTCACTTCTATGTACCTGATTGTCTTCTGCTTTGTTTTAGGGACCCCTCTTCTGGTCAGACGGAGTAGTGACCCTACAGTGGGACCAGTGGCTGATTTCCATCCAGGATCTTCTCATACTGCTGAACAGAGTATGAAACTTGCCATTCAGGTTAGTGTGCACCCAGACATCCCTCACATGTAATGCTAAGTCTAGTAGGAATGGTCTGACAATTCGTATTATTGTATTGCTGTGATTACAATATAACTATATAACTTGGAGCTGTGGGTCTAGCATTCATTCCTTTACCTTTCTTTAAAATTAGTTATACATTGGACGGGACTAGGATGATGGCCGTCGGAACCACTTCTCTATCAGGCATTATTATTTTAATGCGGAAGTATTCCTCTTAAGATTCATCACTGTCTGATTTGGCATTGCTGCCATAGTGCTAGGGTGGTCAGAGCCAATAGTGATGTTTATTTATATTTTACATATTTTAAAGGGACCCAGACAGCAAGAATCATGCTATAAACCCACCTGCACCACACTATTAATTTGATAATGTTAAGAAACTTTAAAACCAGTGCTCACTGTATTCTAAGGACTTACAGCTAGTTATCTGGATGGGCAGCTCCAGGCAACTAGTCAGTGTCATGGCTTTAAACAAGTCTGCTGAGGTGTTATTAATAAGGCAAAGAGCATCCACTATCTTCACTGAGAGCTTCGAGCATGTGTAGTAGATGACATAGGGCATGCTCTATAACGCATCAGTAGTCATGATTATAACTATGACTAGTTGACTGCAGTTGCCTATCCAGATAACCAGTTGTGGGTCATTGGAATACAGTATACAGTGCATGCTAGTGTAACCATTCAATTTTAACATTTTGAGATCAGGCCGAGCTCTCGGGCACATTATAGGACACTTTATCAGAAGAGGAATTGTGTTTTTCTGGTGGGTATATAATGCATTTTTCACTGTCAGGTTGGCTTTAAAATAGAAAGATTTCAGTAATAAGAATAGCAGAACTCATATTTCTGTTAAAGAGTACTTGTCTTTTCACCTAAGTGACAATTCCATGCTCTGCTGCTAATGTGAGTGATATATAGAACAACTGAAAGTCCCATAGACTTGCACTGCAATACTCTTACTAATATAGTGTTATCACTAATAGTGGTAGCTTAGTAAAATACATGCTGAATCATCACCCCTTCTGGAGATCAACAACCTGTTCCACACTTATTACCTTTTCAGTCTCTTTCCCCCAGTTCTGAGCATGTGGCTCATGTACACACTTATAAAAAGCTCCCTGTCCGGCTGTTTATGCACTCAGTAATGCAGGGTGGATTAATTACAGTTAGGTTATCAGCAAATTGACCTCAGATTACCCCCCCTCAGCATCATCGAGTGCAAAGAGAAAAGCTCACACACAGATTTCTGTCTCTTCCGCAGAAAGCAGCAGGCTCAGAACTGGGGGAAAGAAACTGAAAAGACAATAACAAGTATGGAAGGAATTGTCAGTCTCAAAGAGTGGGGGGTGGGGGGTACTCAGCATGTATTTTACTAGAGGGGAATACCCCTTTTAAGTGTGTTTTTTCATGCTTTACCCGTGACTGGAAATGGAAAATAGTAAAACTCCAAAATGTGTATTTTCTCCATTTTAACGCAAATTACTATTAATTGAAAGCTGCCGTTTTTTAAGCTTAACCCTTTCACGACCTGGGGTCATTGATTCCTCAATGCCCAGGTCATTTTAGGACATCAGCTTATGGGATCATAATGACCCATAAGCTGATGTCCCTGTGTCTGCTCCCTCTCCTCTGTCCCCTGCCGTTGTTACAATCTTGTGACAGCAGCAGGGGAGAGAGGGAAGGGGGCAGAGCTCACGGGCGCGCGCCCAGCCATCCCTCCCGACCTCCGCCAGCTTCCATAGCCAGTTTCCATGGCTACCATCGGGGCTCTGCGATCACTTCGCAGAGCCCCAATGGACAGCGGACAGAGAATTTTCCCTCTGTAAAGGCAGAATTCACTGTCAGAAGCCCTATAGATGCTGCGGTCGTGCTGACCATAGTATCTATAGGGTTAACACTCAGCACAGGAGCGCAGCTCCGATGCTGAGAGTTGCAGCGGATGTCACCCTGTGGGTGTCATTCTGCGGTGTGAATTAACGTTGCTTCAGCATCAGGCATAGGCTGCAGCAACATTAATTTACTGCCCAGCGGCTGGAAGGCGTTAATTAAACTGCAAAAACTCATTGTTCACAGTAAAACTGAATAGTTGTAGATTGTATACAGATATTTTTGTAGTGCAGTTTTTTTCCCAAAGGTTTTTTTCTTAATCTTTTTAAATGAACAACCAAATTACCAATCCAGGGGCATCTGATCACTGGGGCCTTTTCTCTTTCGCACCTCCACCCATCATGTGTTCTTTTAAATGATTGGAGGCCCTGTCAGACATATGCACTACGTCTGACGGAAATAGCAGAGTACATTGTTTGACTATCTCCAGCACACACCTGTTTGTTGTGTAGTTAAAGGGGAAGCATTACTTACCTATCTATCCCAATTTTGAAACTCCAAACAATCCATTTCTTTGGGGGGAGGGGGGGGGGGCTTGCTCGCTCTGTATTGTGTTTCTGTTCTTCCTGGTTTGACATTTCCCAAAATGCAAGGCTTTCCCTCAGCTGACCATCACAGCCCCCCATCCATTACAATTAGTAAAATTAGTGCAGCAGCTGCTTCTGTCCGGTTAGAGATGGTGAATCACTCAGGGGATTGGGGGATCTATGGAGGCATGGGAGAAATGTTTCCTAAGGGGGGATAGCAGCAGGAGCAGGAGACAATGTGAATTGGCACAGGGGCCATTTTTTTTCACTTCCTGGATTTCTATCAGCTACCAGTGTGGCAGAACTGTACAGATACAGTTATACATTGTATAGACACATCTATATAACTTTTAATGTACTTTTAATAGAAAACAAGTTTTTCTTATCCGGAGTTCCCCTTTAAGGGCCCGTTTACACTTAGTGATTGTTTTTATTAACAGTTGTCCAGTGTAACTTCATAAAACCATTATAAACACTAGAAATTATAGTTTATCATTAGGGAAAGCTGATGTGTTATACATAATGATTTTTATTGTTAAGTTACAACATATATTACTCTTTTTCCTCTGTCTTGTCCCTACTATATTGTATTATTATTAGTATCATCAAATATTTTATAGTACCAACATATACTGCAGCGCTGTATAGAAATTGTCACTTGCCTTAGTCCCTGTCCCAATTGGGACTCACAATCTAAATTCCATATTAACCTATCAGTATGTTTTGAAGTCTTTAAGTAAATTATTTCATAGTTCATGCAATAGGAGAAATAGTGCAAGATGCATTTTTGGTTGTAACAACTTCACAAGTAATCTATGGCTAATCGGTGGTATAAGAAAGTAACCTCTGCCTGAACACTTATACACTTAAGAGAACATATGGAAGTCAGGTGTCCCTGCCCTCGTCTCACCGCCCTTCTGCACATAAAGGACAATGATTTGTAGCTTTAATCATTAATTTGTTTATTTTTTGCTAACCACTGTGCACATCCCTCCCTGTCTAAACCAACATGTGGTTTCTTTTCTGTCTTCCTCTTGGGAGGGAGCCTGTCACTCACTGGGATATAGCAGTGCCAGGCCACCAGAATTCAATGCACCCCAGACGACAGATGGCCTCGGCTTTCACACTGACCTTCATGCTGGCTGTGTTTATAGCTCCATCACCTCCTTCCCCATCTCTGCACCTCTGAGACAGTCGGTCTCTCAAACCAGCTGCTTGCAATGCATTTGAATTCATCTGCATCCCCAGGGCTGTAAACACTACCCCTGCAGCATTCTGTAGCATTTCCAAACAGGAGGATTGTTTGTCCAGTACGGGTGTGCAAACCAGGATTTCACATATCGTTCTGCTGACTTTGAAATAGTGCGCTACATCTGACCAGTATTAACCCATTCATTACTAGGAAAATGCCTACTTGTAAGCAAAGCTGGGTTTTGCATATTAATCTTTGCTTATTGATTGAAGATTTGTAAAACATGTTTCACAACTCGCCATTTAGGGGGATGCACATTAAAAGCCATATGGAAAAATGTGTTTGTCCTAGGAAAACCAGTTTTTTTGGGGAAATTTATACAAAGCATCAGTTCTCTCGACATTGCATCAACATGTGTGTTTGGAGGAGCTGAGCATGTATGTTCCTAGGTGGATAGTGAGTCATAACTAAGAATGAACAACTTCCTGCTGGCTGTTAGATTAGTTTATGGTAAAGCCAACTTAAGTTTTCAAATGACATAGGAATAATTCGATAACAACCGCATTCTACAATTCCAGCTAATATAGAATTTAAAAAATGGATGGGTAAGGCTAGGTTCACACTGCGTTTTCAGCATCCGTTTAACGGATCCGTTTTTTTTAACGCCCAGAAAAATAGGGTCAGCAACGTTTTTTTGTCCGTTTTGGTCCGTCAAAAAAAAACGGATTTGTTTTTTTTTATAATGGAAGTCAATGGAAAAACGGATGCACACAAATGAATCCGTTTTTTGCAATCCGTTTTTCATGCGTTTTTTGCAAAAAACGGATGCGTTAAACGGATGCTGAAAACGCAGTGTGAACCTAGCCTAAGCAATTACTATTTCACCAACAGATAATCTGACAGATTTCTTTGAGCCAAAGCCAGGAACAGACTATAAACAGACAACAGGTTATAAAGAAAAGACTGATATTTCTCCTCTTTTCAAATCCGTTCCTGGCTTTGGCTTAAAAAAAATAAAAAAATCTGTCAGATTATCTGTTGTTGTAATAGGGCCCTAAGTCAGGCGGAAAGTTCCGCTGCGGAATCCTGCCTGTCTCAGTGTGCCATAGCCCATCTATGGGAGAGCGTGCGCCCCTCCGCAGCCGCCGCTCTCCATTCCACAAGTCACTTCATAGAGCGGAGAGCAGCGGCAGCGGAGGATCACGCACTCTCCCATAAAGAAGCAGTGTCACACTGAGACAGGCGGAATTCCGCCTGATTTACTCAGTCTGAACATACCCTTAAACTGTGTTTCCACATAATGTTTTAAACGTTGTAAAAACCACACACTTTTCTACTGAGATTATCTGCAACATTGTGCGGCTTTTGGGGAGAAAGGTGGTGTGGTTTTCAATGCATTCAGCACATGTTCCAAATGCATATGTGGAGAAACAGCCTTGTATTCATAACTTGTAGTCTTTATTGTATTTACAAACATTTCATACATTTTCACACACATTAAAATAAAGGTAAGATATGGCCGTAATTTAGAGGTACAAATACAGCCATGATTTTAATGTAATAATGCGCTTAGTCAAAGTCAAAAGGAAATTGTTTGGCAGTGCACACAAAGTATAGAATAACAGCTGTAATTGATTAGGACCATCAAAATAATAATCATTCTCACTATTTACCACCTGCATTGCTTTATATTCACTCAAAATTACAGTCATATGTAGCTTTTATTTTACTGCGTGAACCTAGCTTGATGGCATAGGAAACATGCAACACGCCCTCCATGTCCGACCCTCGGTTTCACCTCACTAGCCTCGTCCTAGAGCAGTATATCATATATAAACACTCTAGAAACTTTAGTGACCTTAATCTTCAAACAAAACATTTTTGCTGTCATGTAATACATTAGGCTCCCGTATTGTAACAGCTAGCAAATGTTGTGCATTGTATAGGCTGATATCTAAATTCCTACTATGGAACATGATAGCTTGTATTGTGCTACAACTGAGCAGTTCTATTCTATGGTGTGCAGAATGAATGCTATGTGAGTTATCGATGTCTATTGTTACTAGCTAGAATGAGGTAGCCAGGGCGCTGTCCATGTAAGATAACCAGGTTCTTCTTCTTTATCTCACAAGAACATAAAAGCGACAGAATCCTCACATAACATGATATACTTCCACAAAAGTTACAAATGACTCTTATCTCTGTTTAGAATATAGAAACATGTGTAGGGTGGAGGTAGGTGGCTTGCTATAAAATGCATAAATGTGCTGTAGATGTAGTGGGTAAAGCGACCTGTTCATATTCATATATATTGTTCCTAAAGGGAGTTTTTCAATTAAATTAAAAGAAATTTCTGTAAAGTTGTTTTCTAGCAATAGCTTCCAAGAAAATCTGGTAGTGTGGCAGCTGTGGACATCTTAAGCGTATTGATTTTACTGGTGTTTTTTTTAGGCCTGATGAAAAATATTTTAGTCATAGTAGTTTGTCATATATTAGTGATGCTTTAAAGTGATACTGTTGCAGCAGTGCTACTTCTCCTCCGATAGAAGGAAAATGGGAGGAAGAAGCCCTTTGCCCGGGCTGTGACACTTCTAAAATGACAAAAAGTTTAAGGCTATTTCATTTCTTATTTCCATAATGAGCACAGCTCTTGTGTAAATAATCTAAAAGGGGGTATTTGGCTGAAAGCGCAGACACCTGGGGCACTATTCTGCAAAGTGTTTTATGAAGACAGATTGGTGCTGTCTGAACGACTCGGACAAGCATAATAATTGAAGCCGAGTGTTGTCTTTGTCTGACATTTCTTCTGCACTGCAACAGAGCCAAAATGACATATTGTGGTAGTAATGGGCTGTGATGGCATATCATGCCATCTCTCTGTCCAGAGGCTTCTGCCAGTCCAGTGGGTGAAATTGTTTTAGTAGGAGACAAGAATATTGCTCAGGGCGAAATATGCTTTTAGACTTCTTCATTTGCTTGAACCATTGCTTGTCCTGTTGGAAAACTGTCTATTGGAGAGCTAAAGATATGCACTTCAGGTTGGCACGTACTTCAAGCAGAAAATTCAAGAAAAATTAATTCCTTTATTAAAAATGCTGATTATTTATAACAAAATAGAAAGATCCTATCATTTGGCCACTCACTTCTTATTGTTAGAAGGCATTTCATTTTCTCATTGTTACTATGCTTTGGCAAGTTAGGGGCCCATTCAGCTTGGTGCTTAGCAGCATATGGTTAGGTGGAGGTTACTGAGCCATAAGTGGCTTTTGATAGAAAAACAAAAAGCCATCTTTTATGATTAAGCTATATTGTCTAGAGCAGTGGCATTTCTAAAGTGACAGGCAAACAGATGAGCAGATGTAGATCACGTGGCTCTTACAGATTTCTCTGCTTGTCCTGTCAAAACTTTTACTTGGCAAAATGTTAACATTTCGCCAGATGGGAGAATATTATCCTTGCCTGACAGAGCCAGTCCAAGAGCGGCCACATTTATTGTCTCCTTTTTATTGCGCTTGTATTGCGATTAATACTGTTGTCATTATAATTAAACAAGGATAGTATGGATGGGAGCAATAAAAAAAACTGGAAAATATTTGACATATTTGATTTAACACTGGTCTAAGGCACAAAACTAGACAAAGCCATAAGTATCTGTTTTGTGATTATTTTCTCCAGCTGTATTGCTGTATCCTTCCTACAAAGTTCATATAGAAATTTATAGATCTTTTATAGAGTTTCTGTATAAATCTGCCAAAAAATCCCCAAATATTTCATTAGCTTCCATATATGCATGTATTTTCCCCTAGGAGCATTGCTTGTAGGGGAGAGTATCTCTGTACTTATGAAATCTGGTGAAAGTGTCCAGGGGCTGTAACCCCTTCAGGACCGGGCTAATTTTCGTTTTTTTTTCTCCTCGTGTTTAAAAGGCCATAGTGCTTGCATTTTTTTACCTACAGACCCACATGAGCCCTTATTTTTTGCGCCACTAATTGTACTTTACAATGACACACTTAATTTTTCCATAAAGTATGCTGTGAAACCAGTGAAAAAAGGAAAAATGAATTTGTTTTTTTATTTTGGGGGTTTCGTGTTCAACCCAATCGCCCTGTTAAAACTGACATGTTATATATGTTCCTCAAGTAGGTACGATTCCAATGACATGTAATTTATATAACTTTTATTTTATCTGACTGCTTTTAAAAAATTTAAACCTTTTAAAAAAACTAAATGTGTTTAAAATTGCTTTATTCCCAGCCTTATAACGCTTTTATTTTTGTTTGGTCTATGGGGCTGTGTGAGGTGTCATTTTTTGCCCCATGAGCTGTTCTTTCTATCGGTACCTTGCTTGTTTATATGCAATGTTTTAATCACTTTTTATTACAATTTTTCTGGATTTGATATGACAAAAAATGTGCAATTTTTCATTTTGACGTTTTTTGAGCTTACGCTGTTTATCATACGAGATCGGGAATGTGATAATTTAATAGTTCGGGCGATTACGCACACGGCGATAACAAACATGTTTGCTTATTTATTTATTTTTATTTATAAAATGGGAAAAAGGGGGGGGTGATACAAACATTTATTAGGGGAGGGGATTATTTATTAATAAAAACACTTTTTTTACTCTATACCTTAACTTTTAGTCCCCCTGTGGGATTTTCAGTATTCATGCAGTGATCTCCTATAGAGTTACGTGCTGATGTGGGAAGGGGTTAAAGCCTTATACTAAAGCACTGTATTAATGTACCCCATATCCAAGGGATAGGTAATATCAAGCTGATTGTGGGGATTTAATTACTAGGACCCCCACACGTGAATAATGGGGACATAATTGTGCCCAGAATAAATGGAGTGTACCGCTTGTGTGTAGAAGCTGCTCTATTCATTGTCTATAGCTGCACTTCTTAATTCCAACCCTCCTGGCCCACCAACAGGTCATGTTTCGAGGATATCCTATACAAAGAACACCTGTAATAATATTTGATGCAAGTATAATTATATCACCTGTGGAATACTAAGGAAATTCTCAGAACATGACCTGTTGGTGGGCCATGAGGACCGGAATAGAGAAGCACTGGTCTATAGGACAGCTAGATGTTTCGAAATGTTCTGAAGCCTCCTAGAGAATGAACGGGAACAATCTCTTAATTTTGGGGACAATTATATCCCCATTCTTGAGATGTGTGTGGGTTTCAGGAGTTCGAAGTCCACAAGCAGTTTATCACCTCTCAGTGTGGTTGGGTGGGTTGATAAGATGGGAATGGCCCATTAAATATTCAGTTTCTGGCTTTTTAAATGTTGAAAAGTATGCTTAAAGAGCCTTAAGAGGTACCATGCCATTGTATATGAGCCCTTAACTAACCCACTAACTCTATTCTATGGGTGTAATCAAATTGGTAAATTTCTCATCTACATATTTATTTCCAAAATGGGAATAGATCTCAGCAGGTAAAATTAGGATTGTGAAGAAGAAATGTGGACCATGTATAGATATGTAAACATACAGCAAAAATCATTAGACATTTGTCTTCTTCCTCATAGGGCTACAAGAATGTTAGCCAAAATGGTTTCACTGAAAAGCTGAGAGATTATGAATCTCTTACCAGTTTTTGTTAACGTTAGTGCCTGTTTGGACCCTTTTTGATGTCTATAATTTGTCCTCCAGAGGCAAAAAAAAAATTGACATTGAGTCCTGTTTTTCTTACTGCAAACGATTTTGTTGTAGACTGTAAAGGGTTCTATAGAATTTAGCACTGTTTGAGGAGTGGTTCTGCATAGGGCTGGGCGGTATACCGTGAAATTCCGCAGATACTGTCCTGGCGAAGTTGAGGTCGGTTAACCGACGCCAGGGACGGTATCTGCGGTATTTTCACCCGCTCGCCCCAGGACACTGACAGATCGTACTCCCCTTCCGGCCGCTCTCACACGGAGCTTCCCGGTCTCACAGCATCTTCTATATACAGCATGCAGTGCTGGGGGTCCCGGGCCGCGCTCCCTTACCTCCATCCTGTCACAGGAGATCAGCTTTGTCCCCCTGCATCTCCAGGATCTTGACGCTCTAGCCGGCCGGTCCCAACTTCTAATAATGTCAGAGAACTGATGGCGGGGTGATGTCGCGGAGCGGGGACCGCAAGCGGCCTCTGGACAATGGACCGCATCCAAGATCCCCTGCTTTGAGGCGTGATGCGGAGACCGGCGGTGAACTGAGCACTGACACCAACAGATGCCATGCGGATGCTGGGGAGGGGGCTGCGCGCAGTTACAGGGAGAGGTCCCCGAGTGCCGCTGCGGGGGTGCCAGAGGCTGGGGATAGAGGAGTGTGAAGCTATCACATGACCTTCTGGGGACAGCACAGACAGCAGGAGTTGGAGCTTTGTTTACATGGGATTGGACCCCTTGTGATCTGGTCACTTTATTGTACTCTTGTGATCAGCTGACTCACTAAGGCTCTGTTCACACCTGTGTTCATGTTTTCGTTGAGAACAGTGCAGGATCCAGCCATACTGTACATGAACACCACCTGCACCTGGTAAACCCCAATGACAGACAGGGGGGCTGTAGGGTTCCATATTTAATTTCTGTAAGTGATAATGGAATGTGACACCAATGTGAACATAGCCTTAGTGTGTGTGTGTGTATATATGGGAAGGTCTGTCTTATAGCAGTACCTGATCATACCTCATCACACTACAGGACATGTATATACAGGTATACAGCCATGCACATACTATGGGACGTGTACATACAGGTATACAGCTAGGTACACACTACAGGACGTGTATATACAAGTATACAGCTACTACAGGGTATGTACATATAGGTATACAGCTATGTACACAATACAGGGCGTGTATATACAGGTATACAGCTATGTACACAATACAGGACGTGTATATACAGGTATACAGCTATGTACTACATACTGTATACCTCTATATACATTTCCCGTAGTGGCTTTATAGTTGTATATACACATCCTGTATTGTGTACATAGCTGTATACCTGTAAATACACGTCCTGTAGTGTGTACCTAGCTGTATACCTGTATGTACATGTCCCGTAGTGTGTACATAGCTGTACACCTACATGTACATGTCCCGTAGTGTGTGCATAGCTGTATATCTCTATATACACATCCTCTAGTGTGAACATAGCTGTATACTTGTATATACACGTCCTGTAATGGCTGTATACCTGGATATACATGTCCAGGTCTCTTCTGAGAACCCCTGATAATGACAAATAATAATAATGACTATAGAGTAAATAGCCTAGCCTTGTGTTGCTGCTCAGTGAGTTCCTTTTTAAAAAAAAATTATTGAAACAAAATCGCCAGTTTGACATGGCCAAATGGGTGTGGCTTGCAAACAGGGTGTGTCGTAATTATCGTTCAATTATCATTACCACGGCTACATCTACGATAAACCGGGATATTGATTTAGGCCAACATCGCCCAGCCCTAGTTCTGCAGTCTTGGGGCCCTATTACACGGGACAATTATCATGCGAAAAATCATTATATTGTTTAAATTTAAACAATAATCGTTCTGTGTAATTGCAGGCAACAATCCAAAAATCGTTCATATGTTGTTGATCGTTGATTTAGATCTAAACCTAAAATTCTCGTTAATTGTTCGCTAATCGTTCGCTGTAATTCCACATTCGTTCGCTAAAGTCCCACATTTTTTCACTAATCGTTCAGTGTAATTGCACATTGTTCATTGTTTTTCTGGGATCAGAAGGCATAAACGATCATAGTAACGATCACAATAACGATCGTAGTAACGATCGTATGTGATGACTATCGTTCTGTGTAATATGGTAAATGATTTTAGGTTAATGCTAAACAATCTCGTTTGCAATCGTTTATTGTTAGTCGTTATAAATCGCTCTGTGTAATAGGACCCTTACAGTTTTGACCAGAAAAAATAACATAACAAGGGGTTGTCAGTGTTTCAGTAACATCTGCTGATGTGCCACTCCCATAGGAAATGAGCGGCCAGCATAGACTCTTACAGCTACAGCCGAGTTAAACAGGTAAGTATACTTAACAGTCATGACCACCACAGCCTCAACAGCATGGCTAATAAAGAAATAATCCTGGAGAACCCCTAAATTTCTTTTTGCTGTTTTTGCTCCTTTGGATTTCCTTGGTATCTTTTGGTCAAACCCCTTGAGCAGTCCTTGGTAACATTTCTCACAGTGCCATTCTACATGGATTTTCTTATAGCCCTAAGTTGTGCCGTTCTTCCATAGTAATAGTAATAGGTGTTACTAGCTGGGGTGTGTCAGATACTGTACAGACAGTTGGCTACTTAGTCATACATTTCTAGTAAGCATAACAGAAAAAAAGGCGCAACACAAAGCTATATCAATTGTTATTTATAAGACATATTATGTATCAGCAATTATGTGCTGAAATATTCAGGCGGCAGTGTGATCCAATCACATTAAAGCCATTAAAGGGGTACTCCCCCCAAAATTATTTTTGCATTAATACGCTGCCCACCCATAGCTTTCCATCTTTCCAATATACAGTTATTATGGATTCTGCACAGTTTTGCTGTTATCCAGCTGCATTCACCCCCACGGATTGCATAGAATCATCAGACCTCAGTCCACTCCGACACGCTCCCTGCTCCTGGCCCCCACCCTCCATGTCGGCATCACGTGTCCTCAGTCCCAGCACAGTGAAGTGACTGAGAACACTGATGGGGTGGCTGCTGTTACAGAGGGAGACAGTGATCAGCGCAGCTAACTAACAGCAGCCACCCGCTCACCCCCTGTGTCCAGAGCCTCCCGGCACCATCCAGCACTCACCCGCAGCACACAGCCCCCCGCCCCCATTACCCGTGGCATCCCTCACTCACCCGCAGCATAGCCTCCTCCTCCTGTGAGCAGCAGCATGTAATGTGAACTTGAAAAATAAAAATGAAATATATGTCAAGAAGGCTTTCGTGAGTATTTTGTATTCTGGATCCTCAGAGCATGAAGGTTCATATCGGACCAAGTGGATCTACTGATTGGTGAGATAATCATTTATTTCCTCCATACCTATTGTGTTATACATATAGCCTCCTCTGCACTCACCCGCGGCACCCCCCCCTGCGGCAAGCTCCGCCCCCTCGTGATCGCCCGCGACAAGCTCTGCCCCCCGCGATCGGCCGCGACATGCTCCGCCCCCCGTGATCGCCCCCGACAAGCTCCGCCCCCGCGATCGTTTGCGACACGCTCTGCCCCCGCGATCGCCCCCGAACAAGCTAAGCCCCCCCCCCGCGATCGCCCGCGACAAGCTTTGCCCCCCGCGATCGCCCGCGACAAGCCCCGCCCCCGCAATCGCAACGCCAACGCCAACTCTACAGTCAACGCCAACTCAGCTCTGCTACACTGTCCCCCCAACTCAGCTCTGCTACACCGTCCCCCCAACTCAGCTCTGCTACACCATCCCCCCAACTCAGCTCTGCTACACAGTCACCCCAACTCAGCTCTGCTACACCGTCCCCCCAACTCAGCTCTGCTACACAGTCACCGCCAACTCAGCTCTGCTACACCGTCACCGCCAACTCAGCTCTGCTACACCGTCACCTCAGCTCTGCTGCACCGTCACCGCCAACTCAGCTCTGCTACACCGTCACCGCCAACTCAGCTCTGCTACACCGTCACCGCCAACTCAGCTCTGCTACACCGTCACCGCCAACTCAGCTCTGCTACACCGTCACCGCCAACTCAGCACTGCTACACCGTCACCGCCAACTCAGCTCTGCTACACTGTCACCGCAGCTCTGCTACACCGTCACCACCAACTCAGCTCTGCTACACCGTCACCACCAACTCAGCTCTGCTACACCGTCACCACCAACTCAGCTCTGCTACACCGTTCACCAACTCAGCTCTGCTACACCGTTCACCAACTCAGCTCTTCTACACCATCACCGCAGCTCTGCTACACCATCACCGCAGCTCTGCTACACCGTTCCCCCAACTCAGCTCTGCTACACCGTTCCCCCAACTCAGCTCTGCTACACCGTTCCCCCAACTCAGCTCTGCTACACCGTTCCCCCAACTCAGCTCTGCTACACTGTCATCCCCAACTCAGCTCTGCTACACCGTCACCGCCAACTCAGCTCTGCTACACCGTCACCCCCAACTCAGCTCTGCTACACTGTCATCCCCCAACTCAGCTCTGCTACACTGTCATCCCCAACTCAGCTCTGCTACACAGTCACTGCCAACTCAGCTCTGCTACACCGTCATCATCTCCTTCATTGTCTCAGCTCTGCTACTTCACCATCATCAGGCATAACCATTGCATGATGGGAAATGTAGTTTCCTATCTTGGATATAGATTGGCTTTTAGAAAAACTTGTAACTCAGGAACGGCAGCAGCTAGAAAGATAGGAGACGGCTCAAAATACTCAGGGGGACTTGGTGAGTAAGGCCAGCTAGGTTTGGGAGCATTACATTTTTTTTAGCTCTTGGGGGGAATACCCCTTTAATTAATCCATTAGCAGAAAATAGGGTACTATAAAAATCTGTTCTGATAACACTAGAGTTAGTTTAAAGGATTTATCCAGCGAAAATCTTTTTCTTTCAAATCAACTGGTTTTTGAAAGTTATATAGATTTGGAATTTACTTCTACTTAAAAATTTATCAGCTGCTAGATGTCCTTCAGGAAATGTTGCCACCCCTGTCTGAAACGGGATCAGTCCAGAGCAGGAGAGGTTTTCTATGGGAATTTGCTACTGCTCTGGACAGTTCCTGTTTTGGACAGAGATGTCAGCAGAGAGCACCCTGTCAGACTGAAAAGAAAACATTTCCTGCAGGACATACAACAGCTGATAAGTACAGGAAGACTTGAGATATTAAAATAGAAGTAAATTACAAATCTATATAACTTTCCGAAACCAGCCAATTTGAAAGAAAATATTTTCGCTGGATAACTCCTTTAAGGCTATGTTCTCACACAGTATTTTTGCTTAGTATTTTGGTCAGCAAAGAGAAAAAAAAGGGAAAAAAACAGGCACTGGCGCCTCGTGTGATACCAGAGGGTGATGGTTAAAGACTGGAGTAAGGTATTGCGCTCACCTTCTAGCCTCTTGGGCTTGTTGGATATCACCCTAAAAAGGGTACTCGATCAGTGTGGGTATCTGGCTGGAGTAGGTGTTGAAGGTGACAGCGGCTGCTAGATGTACCATCTGACGGAATACTCCTTTGGTTGGTGACCGTATCGTGGATTATCACCTACTTTTTATTTTTATCACTCAACTGAAAGCATGAGTGATATGTTCACGCACTGCTGAAATTGAGTGGAGGGCCGCCATTTAATGAAAAATAATTGCCATTATTTAAAAAAAAAATTGCTGTTGTTTTAAAATAACAGCCGTTTTTTACCATTATATGTCGGCCAACCACTCAATTTTAAAAGTGTGTGAACATAGCCTTTCTGTGCTTTCAATCCACTCCTGGTTTTGGTGGAAAAATACTGAGCAAAAATACTGTGTGTGAACATGGCCTAAAGTGGTTATCTAGGCTTAGAAAAAAATGTCCAGAAACAGCATAACTCTTGTCTCCAGTTTGGGTGGGGTTTTGCAACCCGTTTCTAATAAAGTGAATAAGCCTAATTGCAAAACTTCACCCAAACTTTAGACAAAAGTCTTGCTGTTTCTAGAAGAAAGAAGTAATGATTTTCTAATCTTGGATAACCCCTCTAATATGATTGGCTGACTAAGCCTACATGATTTATGTCTCTTTTTTTTTTTTTTTTCTTGTGGTTCATGTTTGCGCTCTGTTTGGTATGTTGATCCTCCTGTCTGTATGCAGACACTGATGATTAAAGTGAATAACTATTAATGTATGTTTTTCTATCATCTGAACAGTTCCATACGTTCTTGTATTAGATGATCTCTGTAATTTGACACACAACATTTAACAGTCTAGAAGGTTCCTTGACAAAGAATGACCTTGATCTTTGGTTTCATATTGACAGCGTCTACGTAAGATTCTTGTGTCTGAGAATAAACAGGGTGTAAGAATCTGACTTGAATGTAAGAGGAATCTGATTTCCATACATCAGTTTGTCAGAAAGCACGTTTCCATTTGTTTCAGTGCTGAACGCTTTACATTCCTTGCATCAGGTTTGGAGGCTGTCAGCACTTTGCTTTTGATGTCTGATTAGATGATCACACACACATCTGGAGTTGGTTTGCTTTCAAATCATTGGTTTCTTGCCCTATGGAACCTCTTGACGGGCATTTTGGCAGGACAGAAATATGGCAACTTTTAAGAGATGGAGTACACATTCTTCCCTATTCAAAGACTACAGCTGACTGAAAACCATCAGCATCAGAAATGTGTGCTTTGTGTCTGTCATCTGCCAAATACCCCAGTCCCCAATGGTGCCCCTGTTCATAACAACATGAAACATAAGCTGTCATTTGCCATTATCTGGCAATAGACAGCTTTTAACTGGATCAAGTTATCAAAGAATTGACATATTTTTCAGGATATATACTGGCTATGTAAAACTTTTTTTTTTTTTTTTACACTTGTTAGGACTGAATAGCAGGGGTCTGGCTGCCGCAGCACATAAAAGTAAATAAAAACATGAGGATGCGGAAATGTGTTTCTTTCCCACATCTGAAATGGTGATTCTGACAGTCCTAAACCCCACCCCAATAACAATAAATGACAATAAATTACTGCACATGTCAGTTATTTTTAGTGTGGTTCAGCACCAAAGCTCCCATTTAAGGTAATGAAATAATTTTTAAGAAACTAAGGCTGGGTTCATGAACTATAATGTCCCCAGATATGAAAATTTTAGGTAGGTAAACTTATCTACCATTCTGGTGATGACAATAACTGTTTTTATCATGAACAGTAGTTTACAAACATAAAAACGTAGTAGATTGTTGGCAGAAAAAAGACCCCATGGTCTGTCTAATCTTGTAATTCCTTTCTTGTTATCTTATGATAGATGGTTATCCCAGGCAAACTTAAATTCTGTTATTGTAGATTTACCAACCACATCTGCTAAAAGTTTGTTCCAAGCCTCTACTACTTCAGTAAAGTAATATTTTCTCACATTGCTTCTGATCTTTCCCCCAACTAACTTCTCACTGTGTCCTCTTATTCTTGAGTTCAGTTTTTTTTCTATAAAACATTTTACTCTTAAACCTTATTTGGACCATTAACTTATTTAAAGGTTTCAATAATGTCCCATCTTTCCCTTCTTTCCTTTAGACCAGGGGTGGGGAACCTCCGGCCCGCGGGCCGCATCCGGCCCCTGACACCTCCGGATGTGGCCCGCGGCTCCCCTGTGACATGCTCCGCTCTGGAGGAGAAGGAGCCGACACACAGGGCATCCTCCTGTGTCTGTGACAGCTGCCAGGAGGATGCTGTGAGTGCCGGCTCCTTCCCCTCAGAGCGGTGCACATCTTCTGACTCCTGCCCTCCTGTGACGTGCGCCGCGCTGGTGAGGCAGGAGCTGGCACAGACACAGGAAGATGTGTTGTATGCCGGCTCCTGCCTCACCAGTGCGGCGCAGAGCGGCGCACGTCTTCTGACTCCTGCGGGCCGCGCGCGATGACGTCATTTCATCGCGCGCCGCCTGCAGGAGAAGACCGGCACAGAAGAGAGGAGGGAGAAGAGGACCTGGACAGCGTGGGAGCGGAGGAAAGGTGAGTGGGATGTTTATTTTTTTCATTTGGGGCAGACACTGGGGGTTAACTAGGCCACCAGGGACATGACTGGGGGGGGGGGGGGTTAACTAGGCTACCGGGGACATGACTGGGGGGTTAACTAGGCCACAAGGGACATGACTGGGGGGTTAACTAGGCCACCAGGGACATGACTGGGGGGTTAACTAGGCTACCAGGGACATGACTGGGGGGTTAACTAGGCTACCAGGGACATGACTGGGGGGGGTTAACTAGGCCACCAGGGACATGACTGGGGGGTTAACTAGGCCACCAGGGACATGACTGAGGAGTTAACTAGGCTACCAGGGACATGACTGAGGAGTTAACTAGGCCACCAGGGACATGACTGAGGAGTTAACTAGGCCACCAGGGACATGACTGAGGAGTTAACTAGGCTACCAGGGACATGACTGAGGAGTTAACTAGGCCACCAGGGACATGACTGAGGAGTTAACTAGGCCACCAGGGACATGACTGAGGAGTTAACTAGGCTACCAGGGACATGACTGGGGGGGTTAACTAGGCCACCAGGGACATGACTGAGGAGTTAACTAGGCTACCAGGGACATGACTGAGGGGTTAACTAGACCACCAGGGACATGACTGAGGAGTTAACTAGGCTACCAGGGACATGACTGGGGGGGGTTAACTAGGCCACCAGGGACATGACTGGGGGGTTAACTAGGCTACCAGGGGCATCACTAAGGATTCAAATCAGGTACAAGGGGCATCACAGAGGGTTAACTACAATAGCAGGTGTATTAGGGGAACAATACTTTGCCTTGTTCGGGTGCTGCAAACCCCCGCTACTAACTGCCGCGCACGGTATAACATTGAGTGCGGCCCTCGAATGATTTTATTAAGGCCCGACCGGCCCTCGACATGGAAAAGGTTCCCCACCCCTGCTTTAGACTATACAGAATCAAATCTTTAAGTCTTTCCTGATATGTTTTATGACTGACATACTCCACCATTTTTTAGCACATCTTTGGATATCTTTTATCAATACCAGTTTTTGTTGGTGAGGTCTCCAGAACTGGACACAGTATTCCAGATGTGGTCTCACTAGAGCTCTATACAGCGTCATCACAATCTCCCTCTTCCTACTGGTTATACCTCTAGCCATACAGCCCAGCATACAATTTGCTTTCCTTACCACCTGGTTGCATTGGTGACTTATTTTAATGCTGTCAGAAATCACTACCCCTAAATCCTTCTCTTAGGAAGTCTTTGCCAACACAAAACTCCCAATATGATACTTGGATAGAGGAAAGGATTCTTTCTCCCAATGTGCATTATTTTACATTTGGAAACATTAAACTACAGTTTCTATTGTTTGGACCACAAATCTAGTAATGCTAAATTGTTTTTCATATTACTGACACCTCAAGGGTACAAAGTCCCAGACTTTCCTTCACGTGAGCATGAATTAGTTGTATTGATTGTGTGATTACATGCATATGTACAGGATAACTTCAAGTAAAATATTTAATTCTTGCATCAAAACAAATAACCTGATACATGAAAATGAATTAAAAAAGCGTTGTATTCTTGCATTCTTGGGTTTAAACCCCTCTCCCATAGAACTAATCCAGAATTTATGTATGTTTCTGGAAAATGTTTGATTTGTTTGCTGTCCAGAGTTGATGACACAGACTTTAAATGCCTGTCCTAGACTGCATGGCCTGATGTAACAATATCATGCTGGGAGCAGGAAAACAGTTTGAATCTCCCCAGCACTGTAGTGACAGAGCCGCAGACTGTTTCCCCGGCTCCCAGCATGATATTGTTACATCATGACAGGCATTCATCATCCGTGTTTCACAGAGCAAACATAGAACGTGTGAATGTAGCCTAAGGCTGGGTTCACACTGCAATTTTGCAATCCGTTCAACGTATCCATTTTTAATTGGTTACTTTTAACGGACAGAAGTAGTCAACACTACTTTTGTGTCAATAGAATCCAAATGGATGACACGCAATTGCATCCATTTTTGCTTCCTTTTTTTGCATCTGTTTTTTCCATAAAACATATACGATAAACTGATTGCAAAAACGCTGTGTGAACCCAGACTAAGGGTGCCTGTGCTAGTAGTGAGTTTTTCTCCATACCCAAAAACTGCATATGGTTTTACTGCCAGCCAAGTAAAATAGATATGTGTTTTCTTTAGAAGCCTGGTAAGTACAGGTGAAGCACATACAATAATGAATACTTTATCTGTCCAAGCCACACAACCAGAAACCATGGTAAAAATGAATACGGTTCCGGTTGTGCAGTTCTCAGCTCTGCGGCACAGTCAACTTCACTGTTATTTTTTTTTCTAACCGCAAGTGAAATGTGTGAGATTAAGGTGTAAACTCCCTCAAGCTGTGTGGCCTTTATTAGTAAATGAGCTGTATTTTCCTACATTGTAACTCCACTGAGGATGTAAATATACATTTGCAAGTAGTGTAATAAATAGTTGCACGTGTTGTTTTCACACTTGTTCCCTTTCCAAGCGAAAAATGCCATTTTGAGTTGATTAAAACAATTGGGCAATTTCTGATACATCAGTAAATGACATGATTGTGGCGGGCTGAATAAAGAAATTGACAGCTGTTTATTGATTTCTTTAACACAATGTTTATTCATCAATTCACACCCTGCTTTCTCTTTGTTTCAATGACAAGTTGTGCAAAGCAATAGGCATTTCTAAACCAAATAGACAAATGAAAATAAAGAATAAAATTAAAAGCCACTGTGTCATTATTTCATCTCACAGAGAGAGTTTGCGAAATTACCCAAATGGATAGAGTAGCGTTTGCCAGTGAAGTAAGTCTGAACACATAATCCGATCAATCTAAATTGAGTTAGTGTGTATGCAGTAGGCAGAAACAGGTGGAAATTAGTTTATCTGCCGCACCAGTTTTTTTTTTTTTTTTACTCTTTATATAAGCTTTGAACAGTGCTGGATAAACAAGTTTCCAAACTGCATTAGATTCCGGACTTTCTTTTTTATATTTACAGCTGGATAAGAAACAGGATTATAGAGACACTGTGCTTTATTTCAACTGAAAATCATCTGTCTTTTTCTGTTTTTCATAAGGTACAAAGCTACAAATTTCTCAACACATGGCGTAGGGGGCTGCATCTCAATTTCATCTTCAGGGGTTTTTTTCCACAGCAAATAAAATTTATTTTGGTCAATGGCGTTTTCTTTATACATAAAAGAAAATCACCTCTTAAAGGGGTATTCCCATCTTGAGAAGTTACTTTATCCATAGGATAGGAAATAACTAGACAATTTTGATGGGTCTGACCGCTGCCGCTCCCCCCTCCACACACATACCTACCCACACATACAAAATTAAATTGAATAACTGTCATGTGGTGCTATTACCTTTCTTGCTGCCATCTATGGTGGCTGGCAGGTTCCACCCTCTTTCCATTAGTCCAAGTCCATTAGTCTTAATCTTTTTTAATAACATCAACACATTGGCCTGGTGGCCATCTCGTGTCAACTCGTCATGCTGGGCCGATTTTGGGGCTGGCCAAGCATCCGTTAAGCCAGCCCCCAGCTCTGCTCCTCCTGTGACATGTGTGCCGGCGATCACATGATCTGCAGCTTGCTCAAAAAGAAGCCGAGCAAGCTGAACATCATGTGATCGTTGACACCCACGTCAAAGACGGGGCAAGACTAGGGTCAAAGCCGCACTACCCCTTTAAGAACAAGGACTCCGGTTTCCTATTAGAATGGAGTTGGGGTTGTAACTTTAGGGTCACCAAATATTTCTGGTATATAATGTTAAAGGGAATCTGTAAACACTATATCATGCTCAAGTGTCAAGAAGGCATTTCCCAGCTGCAGCGCATATTTCGCCTGTCTCCCACACCTCTTTTTGCCTTGACTGACTGACATACAGTGTTCAGTGCTGGAAGATAAACCTTTTAGATCAGTCATGTTGCACCACAAGAAGTGGTGGGGGAGGTAGGGAGGATCAGAGGTGTGCATGCTGTGGCTTGGCAGTGCCTCGTTGACACGCCTGAGAGCACAATACATAACTGGCATATTGCCTCCTAAAATGCCTAGAATGTCAGTCAACAGTTTGTATAGTAAACGTTAAGTTTTGCCAAGTCCACTATTCTAAACTGCCCCATGTCAAACCAGGGCTTGGACATTACTACTATACTACAATACTAGTGAGATGGTGAGTGAAGAATTTAAAATAAAATCTGTCATATGGAAGTATGCAGATGGCAGGGGGAAAATTTGGGCACATAATTCCTCTGTGCAGGTATTTCGGTAATCTTTATCACTTGCAACTGTAAAAAGAATCATTCTGTATATATCGTCCCATTGCAATATATATTATACCCTGAATGTTGTGCAGAAGAAGAAATCAAAATGCATGGATGACCAAAGTAAGAACAAGATAGCTTTGTATAGAAATCGTAACAAAGGAGAAAATTAATACTAAAGATCTAGTTATAGTGCCACAATATTGCAGTGAGCTATGCCCGTTTAATAAATGTTCTTTTAATGGAAGTATAGAAAAAAAATAGAAATTTTTATTATAGTCGCAGTGTGTGTGTGTGTATATACAAATAAATATTATTATTATTATTATTATTATTAAATATATATATATATATATATATATATATATATATATATATATATATATATATATATATTAGGGATGGTCCGAACCGAGTTCGGTTCGGGTTCGTACGAACCCGAACTCTCGGTAATGATTCCCGCTGTCTGCCCGCTCCGTGCAGCGGGTGGTTCCAGCAGGAGGACCGCCTGGAAAACTGGGATACAGCCATAGCCATAGGCTGTATCCCAGTTTTCAAGGCGGTCCTCCCGCTGTATCCACCCGCTCCATGCAGCGGGAATCTGATGCTGAGCGTTCGGGTTCATACGAACCCGAACCTCGGAGGGTTCGGACCATCCCTAATATATGTACAGTGTGTGTGTGATTGAGATATATATATATATATATATATATATATATATATATATATATATATATATTTTTTTTTTTTTTATTATTTTTTTTTTATTTTTTTTTTTTTTTAAGTTTCGTTTCCGCTGAACTTTAAAGCTGAAGGCATTACCTTCATGTAATGTATTGATATATTCATGTGCAATTAAGTTTATGCTAATATAGTAGGAAATTGCTTACCAAAACTAACACAGATCATGCATCTTTGACAATTTAAGCAAATGTGCTATTTCCCTTGTCCTTTAAAATAAAATTACCCTTTCTTGATTACAAAAAGCAATGTAATATATACAATGAATGTTGCATTTCTGTACTGGAGCTGCTGTTAATGAAGTTTTACATTTCCAGTAAGCAACGTGGTAAAATAAAAAGATTCCTCTATCACTCTTTATACAAGTGAGTTGTGGTTAAGTGATAACATGTCCCCAGGTGGCATAAAGATACATAAGGTGAATTTATCAGTTGAAACTTTTTCACTTCGCTTCAGTCAACATCACAAACAGCAAAGGAAGACTAAACCATGTGAGCACAGCAGAGCCATGTACAGCTGTCTATTCAATAGAGCCAGCCACAATTGTCACATTTATACAGAATCTCTATATGGATATGGGGGGTCTGGAGGTATAACTGATACATAGCCGTTAGCTGTTTATTACAGCTCCATACAAAACAGAGCCATAATATGGTGAAGTACATGAGCCCTTAGGATAAAGGGATTGTTTCACTTACATTTTTTGCAGATTAGAACCAACTATTACAAAATTTCCATTGCCCCTAATCTATTTTTATTTTCTGATTGTAATTATTTTATTTTTATTTATTTTTTTATATTGTTATGGGGGCTGCCATATTGCCTGAGCTTTTTTTTAACAGCATTTAGTGGTATATTTTACAACTCGTGGACATAGACGACAATAGACCAAGTCTGTCCCACTCAGATAATTGTGAAACATTACTAAATGTGCTATGTGACCTTTAAAGGGGTCATTTCACAGGGAGCTTCTATTGTCTCCTCTAGTGTCACTTGTCGCTGTATTGATGTACAAATCACTTTACAACAGCCTTCTCTTATCACCACAGAAAGAGCAGGAAGTCTCAGCTTAGTTTTAGACCTAGTGGTGGGAATGTAAGATTTTTAGAATTATTTTATAATATTGATAATAAAATTGAAATTTAGAAGGTTAAAAATCACTAACACACTACCACAAAACCCCTCCCCCAATAAAAGTCTAAATCACACCCCCTTTCCCATTATATAAATAAAACATATAAAAATAAATAAACATATAATATACTGTAGCGTGCATAATTGTCCCATCTATTAAAATATAACAAGCGTCATTGCGACGGTGAACAGCGTACATGAAAAGAGGGAAAAAAGTGCGGGGATTGCTGATTTAATGTTACATTATATATAAAAAAAAAAATTATAAAAAAATTTATAAAAAGTGATCAAAACGTCCGATCTTCACACATATGGTATTAATAAAAACTAGAGATCATGGCGAAAAAAATGACACCCCACACAGCCCCGTATGTGAAAAAATAAAACCATTATAAGCGTCACAATAGGCCCATTTTATTAATATTTAATTGCCGAAAAAAAGGATTTCATTAAAAAAATATATATAACATTAGAGAATCTGTGTAAACCTGCATATGGTTGTGTTCGGACTGACCTATAGAATAATAGTATAATGTCGCTGTTACCATATAGTGCATTACGTAGACACAGGAACCCCCCAAACGTTACCATATTGCATTCTTTTTTACGATTTCACCTATTTATATCTTCATAAATAATATATTTGGGATTCCGTCATACATGATATGGTAAAATGAAAGACGCTATTACAAAGTACAACTGTTCCTGTAACAAACAAGCCATTACATGGCCTTGTAGATAGAAAACTGAAAGTGCTGGAGGAGGAAAAATTAAAGCACAAAGATCAAAATTAGCGCAGTCCACTGGGTCATTTTGGGCCTTGTCCTCAAAGGGTTAAATATGGTTAACATAAAAACTTTATTTAAACAGTAGGTTGTTTTCTGATTACCCATTCCCTTTAAGACTGGATGTAAAAGGCAGAATTTTTAATGTTAGAAAACCTCTTTATGGGCTTTCATGCAGTGATCTATTTATAAAAAAAAAAAAAAAAAACGGAAATGTCTACATTTACATTTGTGTAAAGTCTAATATTTATATTAACATATTTTAGTCATTGTCTTATATCTGCAGTCTTATATCTGAAGTACAAGAAAAAACTGCTAAGAATCATTTCTACAAATTAAAAGTATGACTCCAGAGATGAGCACAACATAAGCATGCTCAAGTCTGGTTGTTTGGCATTTCACAAACAGTGGCTGAATTAGGATGCAGCTCCTGGGAGTCCAGGAAGACATGGGTATAGCTAATGGCTGTATCCATGTTTTTCAGGACTCCCAACTTCTAAGCAATTTCAGCAATGTATTTCAGCCCCTATTTATATACCTTTATCTAGTCACATTCTGCTGTTAATAATTAATAATGCCTGCACTAGCCTAGCCTGAATGCCTGTACACTTTGTTTATTCACTGAAGTCTTTTTAGGTGAATTGTTGCTTTCTCAAAGCCTAAATCGTCTGAAATATAATAGCAACTACAATGAAGCAATGAAACTCCAGGTGACTGGAAATTAATGTCTACATGGAAAAATATCTTGCTTTCTATGTTATTTTTACTGTGTATGCAAGTTAGATAAAATACGTAATAAAAATGAGCATAATCATACTTATACTACTATATATTAAGCATGTAAACAGTGCAGTATATCTGTGTTTTAAACAGTACCTAATCCCACTTCAAGGCTAGTTTTACAAAGTTGTAATAATACCATATTGCAGGTGTAGTGCTCAAACATCTTCTAGTTCTACTGAACTTGCATCATCACAAGGCTCTATAGTGATCCAAGTTCACTTGTCCCAAATGAGGTCCAGGTACTGTGACCATAATATAGACGTTAAATAAGTATAAGGCTGGGTTCACACTACGTATATTTTAGCCAGCCCGGGCAGCATCTGTGATAAGATGCTGGGTGTGGGGGAACTGTACAGATATGCGCCGCGCTGTAATGACCGCACCACCCGCGGCTGATTCATTACAGCGCGATACATATCTGTACAGTTCCCCCACTCCCTGCTTCTTATCACAGATGCTGCCCAGGCGGGGGGAGAAGTCCATGACAGGCATTCCACGTTCATGTTCCATGCAGAACATGGAACATGTGATTGCAGCCTAATGGCCATAATACGAAAAAGCAGATGGATGAATATCACGATGTTGGCACATTGCATGCATAAAAACTCAGGGATCTCAATCACCACCTAGGTTAAAGCACAAAGCAAGTATTGAGCAACATCCTGCATATTTATATAGTTCTATAGTTCATAGGAGCGTTTTACTGAAAAGTTAGATATGTTTCAGGCACTAGAGACCGGGGGTGGGGGGTGAGATTTATGAAATATGGGTGGGTGTAAACTGCCCACAGCAACCAATCACAGCTCCTCTTTTGTTCTACCAGAGCTGAAAGCTGATCTGTGATTGGTTGCTGTGGGCAGTTTACACCAGGTGTGTATTTACACCCTTAAATCTCCCCCCATGTATCTAGGCATTGGCTTTACTGTTTGCTTCACCATAAAGATGACAACCACAGTCTTTTTGAGCACATATACCAGGATAGCGCATATCTGCGCTCATTTATGTTTTCCTTTATAAGGCCATATTGCATTCCTGTTGCTGTGCACACTACATATGATTATAGATTTTCTTTTTTCTTTTTTTTACTTTTTTTTTTTTTTTTTAAATTCATTGGTCCAGTAGTAAAAATTATCATTTTAGTGAATCATGGTTCTGTAAAGCAGTGAATTATAATAGGATAATTTTTTATAGTGCGAAAAAGGGGGGCCTCAACCTTTCGTCTGAGTTAATAGTTATACCTTCACTATAGATGATGTGATCTCTGTGGTCTTTTCTTCATTATATTTCATTTATATAGGAATATGTTATTTCTCATTTTACTTGTTATGTTAAGCTCATTGTGTATTATATATCATATAACATAAAATTTAAAAAAAAATATGTTAAAGATTGTGCCTGAGAAAGAATGTTTGACAAGTTGCTAAAATTATACACTTGCTCTATGAAAGTGATATAAAGGTGTTGTCCAGTGATAAACTTACATTTAACTATGTTTCTGAGTAGAGATGAGCAAATTTACAGTAGAAACAAAGCAGACTGCATTCTGCTTATAAGGCTGTGGGCTTTGAAATCTGCTTCGTTCCCTGCAGCTCTTCCCGATGTGCTGGCAAAAGATGGCAAAACCTCCCAGTTTCCCTGGACTGAAGCACTTGACTTTGTGCCTACTATAAATTCGCTCATCTCTATTTCTGAGCCTGCAGGGAAGATGTCAGTGATATATACTGTTCCCTGTCGCGTTGTGTCGTTGGTTCCAGGCTGCCCACTCTCTGCTGCTGTCAGCAAGTTTAACCCCTTCCTGATCAAGGACGTAACTTTACAGAGCGGGGCCGCCACGATCCGGGGTGTTACTAATAGCCCGGGACCGCCGCTAATAGTGTCCCTGGTCCGATCGCATTTGGTCGCATCAAATCCAGAATATTGTAATAAAAAGCGATCGAAAAGTTGCATATACACAATTAAGGTACCAATAGAAAGTACAGATCATGACGCAAAAAATGACATCTCAACCAGCCCCATACACCAAAGGATAAAAGCGTTATAAGCATGGTCATAGAGCAATTTTAAGGAGCATTTAGAATTATGATAGTTTTTATTCTTTCATGTATTCCTAGATAGAACGAACCAATGACCCCATGATATAGTGCAGGAGAGAAACAGTGTACCTCCTCTTTGGCTCTTTATACACAGCAGATGTCTTAGTCTGCTAATACAATGGTGAATGTTTCTGTAATTAGTGTGAAGATATCTCAGGGATCATAGTGACAGTGATCACAGTAATGACAGGATACCACAATTATAAGGTCCTCTATTATGTCCCTGTTTGTCCCTGGGTAGTGAGTGGGCCTCAGGGGACAGTGACTGACAAGGGACAAACACACTCCCTTTGTTTACAGGAGGGATCTTACATATGTAAAGAAATGTATTTATCTAGGCAATAATAGGCCTCCTATGTTCCTCTTGGCTTGTTTAATGAATCTTTCTATGCATGGCCAATGGTGCAGAGATCTTTTCATGTTTGACTAGGATAACATTGTTTCCCATTGTAACTTGCTGTCATTTACCTGTACCCTGGATGTTTGACTCCTGACCCCCGAGGCCATTGAAGTGTGGACAGGTATTGAGTGTTTAAGGCTATTTGTCTGTATGGTGGTGTTTTTTTTTTCTTTTTTGTTAAATTAGACATTGGTTAAACAAGACTCAATAAAGAATGTGCACACAATTTTGCCCTTCTGCTGTTGTTGCTTTTACATTTTTCTTTTGCTAAATTAGAAGCCAACAGTACTGTTATGTGACTCAAAGCAATCCTATGGAGTTGTGAGCTGCAGTCACTTAATTTCAGATGGGGAATGTGAATTACATCATCCAGTCCTAGCCTAGGGCATTTGCTGTTTACAATTTTTCCCCCATTTTAAATAATAACAGCAAACTAATAATGTGTTTCCTGAGTTCACTTCACTGTATTAGATTGCCGTTCTTCCTCTTTATTTATTTATTTATTTATTTTTCAATCAGGTGTACTATATACAGTGCCTTGTGAAAATATTCACAACCCCCATTGCTATTTTCCTGTGTTGTTGTATTATAACCTGCAAATAAAATGGATTTTATTTGAAGCTGCATATATTGTTTCTGATAGAACAGATCAACTTGTTACAGTTGAATAAAAATAATAAACACAATAAAAAAGACTGAGAACGTTGGTATAAACTCAAAATAAACGCATCTGTTCTGAAAGGTCACCAAGTCTACGACATTTCTAATTAGGGAACATAATGACAAGAAGTTTTCCAAACTGTAAAGAGACAAACTTATCAAGAACATTAAATCGGGGTTAACTTATTAACATTTTTTTTAAAAATAGCAAACCTTGGTCATCCAAAGGACCGCTACTAAATTCATAAAAAAATTGAATGAATATAGCAGAACTGCAAACCTCATGAGAGAAGGCTATACCTCACAACTCACAGAGGGAGCAAGGTGGGCACCCTAAAGAAATCTAACAAAGACACGAACAATGATACTTGAAGCCACAGCAAAGCTGAAAGTATCTGCAGACAACTATAAGCTATACACTCTATAGAGTACGGGGGCTTAATGGAAGATATATGTGTGGTTATGGCAGCATCATGTTGGGGAAGTGTTTTTTATTAGCAGAGACTGTAAAACTGGTCAGCATTGAAAATAGGCAGGACAGAGAATACAGTGGCGTTTTCGAGTAAACCCTCTTTTAGTCAGCCAGAGAGTTTAAACTGGGACCTTAAAAGCAACTGTGTACCCACAATTTGACCTCCCAAAACCGCTTGTACCTTCGGATAACTGCTTTTAATCCAAGATCTGTCCTGCGATCCGTTCGGCAGGTGATGCAGTTATTGTCCTAAAAAAACAACTTTTGAACTTGCAGCCCCATGCCCAACAGGCGTGGCTTAGATTGTGTATGCATTAGGCTGGCACACCCTCTCTGTCCCTCCTCCCCATCTTTAGGAATTCTCCAGGCAGATTGTCTCCTTTTCATCACCTGTGTTAGCCCAGCACATGGGCTGGATCATTAAGCACCTGTGCATGTTGCATGCATGCACCATGTTCATACAGGAGTAAATGTTCCAGTGGCATTCCTAATGATGACGAGGGTGAGGAGGAGGGACATGGGGGTGGTGCAAAGTTAGGGCACATATACTCCCTTTGAACATGGGGCTGCAAGTTTAAAAGTTGTTTTTTAGGACAAAAACTGCATCACCTGGCAAACGAACCCCCTTGGATTAAAAGCAGCTATCTGAAGGTACAAGCGGTTTGGGGGGGGGGGGGCAAATTGTGGGTACAGAGTCGCTTTAAGCAGAACAGTGACCCTAGACACACTTATAAACTGAAGTGTTTTGAATGGGAACATTTAAAAAAAGTTATGATCCTTCTAAGTGATACAAATAGCAGATTAGAAGTCTCCAACCTGCCTTATAGCAACCTTATAGCATATGGGGCGCTAAGTTATCTCATTCCTCAGCCCGTTTCTGGTAAATTTCTTCACTTAACATGCAAATGAGGTGTTTGGTTCACAGGGGGCAGAAATTCCGCCCTCTGTACACTTAGCACAAGATACTGCTGCCAGTCACATGCAGTTTTGACGGAGCCCTGTATGTGTGGAGGGATGGGTATGTTCTTTTCCTGATTTTAGCTACAAATACTGACAGAAATACTGACCAAAATACTGTGTGTGAAACATAGTGTTAAAATGTGGCTTTGTCTAATACATTTAATAAAATAAAATTAGCTTAATTACTATGCTTTGTGTTTTGTATAAATGCATGGTAAGAAGAAGAGCACATAAGTATTCTTTTTCTTGCAGTGACTCACTTAGTGTTTTCTACCTGTCATTTTGAATTCAGATTCTAATCACACATTCAACATCTGCAAGTATGCTTCCGAGCTCTGGATTTCAGTATGACTTCCTGTAATTATTAGTAATGTTCTCTTCCATTGCATTAGTACCTTGCTTTGTTCTTTGTAGCATATAATGGTAATGATGCATATGTACATCACAACGTAAACTAAACAACACATTAACTGTAACTAATGAAACCTTAAGCTTACAAAAAAAAATCTAATTTTCTGCCAATATAGAGTTTTATTTATTTAGATTAAAGGATCTACAGATTAACTATAGTTTATCCGGCATTCAAATGAATTATAAAAGAAAGTTTTTCTGCGAATTACAATGTTATTAAAAGAAAATGATGAAAAATTGTCTACACATGGCAGATCTAGAGTCAGGTTTACATGATATTTTTTCCCCTCTGTATTGTTAATGTGCTGGAAACAAACTGATGTATATTGAATATAAGACATAGGCAGTGATGGATGCCTACTCATAAACTAATATAGGATTCATGTAATGCATAAATTGTAAGCTTTTTATGATGTATCCATTAAATTAATGCAATTATAGCTTATGGTTGATGAATGCCACTGTTGGGTATCTGTTTAACCCCTTAGCGACCCATGACGTATCTGATACGTCATGGTGCCGCGGGGGGTGTTCAGAGCGGGGTCCCGCCGGGACCCCGCTCTTAACGGCGCTGATCCCGGCTGACACGTGCAGCCGGGCAGTGCCTCTGTTAGCCGGCGCGGGTCCCGTTGCCGCGCCGGCTAATTAAGCACTTCAATGCAGCTGTCAAACCTGACAGCTGCATTGAAGTGCTTTATGCACACTATCCCTGGTGTCTAGTTCTGCCCGTGCCGGGCCTCAGCGTCGGAATGACGCTGATCCTGGCTCGGCAATAGATTGCTATGGCCTGCAGCAGGCCATAGCAATCTATGACCGATCTCATGGATCTTTGCTGTGTATATACACAGCATTGATCTCTATGAGAGATCAGTGCTGTCTATATACAAGCCCCCCAGGGGGGCTTCTAGTCCATGTAAAAAAAAAAGTAAAAAAGTGTTTTTATTAATAAAAAATCCCCTCCCCTAATAAAAGTCCAAATCACCCCCCTTTTCCCATTTTATAAATATAAATTAATAAATAAACAAATAAACATATTTAGTATCGCCGCACACGTAATCGCCCAAACTATTAATTAATCACATTCCTGATCTCGCACGGTAAACGGCGTCAGCGCAAAAAAATTCCAAAGTGCAAAATTGCGCATTTTTGGTCGCATCAAATCCAGAAAAATTGTAATAAAAAGTGATCAAAAAGTCGTATATGCGCAATCAAGGTACCGATAGAAAGAACGCATCATGGCGCAAAAAATGACACCTCACACAGCCCCATAGACCAAAGGATAAAAGCGCTATAAGCCTGGGAATGGAGCGATTTTAAGGAACGTATATTTGTTAACAACGGTTTGAATTTTTTACAGGCCATCAGATACAATAAAAGTTATACATGTTATATATCATAGTAATCGTAACGACTTGAGGAACATGCATAACCAGTCAGTTTTACCATGGGACAAATGGCGTAAATGCAAAACTCCCCGAAATCTAAACAAATTAGTTTTTTTTTTCAATTTGACAGCGCAAATGATTTTTTTCCGGTTTCGCAGCATATGTTATGGAAAAATAATGCCTGTCATTACAAAGTACAATTGGTTTCGCAAAAAATAAGCGCTCATATACGTCTCTAGGTGAAAAAATGCAAGCGCTGTTGATTTTTAAACTTAAAATGGAATAAGCAAAAGCGCAAAAACGAAAATTGGCTTTGACCTTAAGGGGTTAAAGGGAAACGATAACTTTCCTGGGGTAGTGTGAACCAACCCTGGTACCTTATAGCTGTCGGGCACAGGTCTCCAACGATGCGCCCAGCAGTCTCTGACAGGGCGGCAATTAAAAACAACAACAAGACATATTAGATTTTTTAATTGCCGCCCTGCTGGAGACTGTCGGACACAGTGTCAAAAAGCCGAGCCTGCCAGCTTTAAGGTATTGGGGCTGGTTCACACTCAACAGGAGGTGATTGGTTCCCCAGACAAAAGTGAAAAGAAACTTTCTTGGCCTCAGAACATAGAACATGGACCCCTGTAGTGACATTTAGCACATTGACAAGAACTTGACATGATGTAAACCCAGACACATATTGAACTGCTATATAAACTGAATATGCAATTTACCTGAAAGACCGGTGGGTGAGACTTTTTTTTAACATACTGGTGCTTTAGAAATTAGTTCACATCTTAGTGCCAAAATGTATAAAAATAAATCTGTTAGGATTAGGGATGGTCCGAACCTGCTTCGGTTCGGGTTTGTATGAACCCGAACGCTCGGCATCAGATTCCCGCTGTCTGCCCGCTCCGTGCAGCAGGTGGATACAGCGGGAGGACCGCCTGGAAAACTGGGATACAGCCTATGGTTATGGCTGTATCCCAGTTTTCCAGGCGGTCCTACCGCTGTATCCACCCTCTCCACGGAGCGGGCAGACAGCGGGTAGACAGCAGGTTTGGACCATCCCTAGTTAGGATAAGTACATACATAATACACATAGTAATTCCTAAATTACTCAACAGTTGCTCAACACTAAACATGCTTCTGTCTTATGTTTGGTCACCTTTTGGCTTTACCTTTAGAAGCATAGGTCATTGGAAAGACAGTGAGAGGGTAATGGTGCATTTACACAGACGGATTTATCTGACAGATTTGTGAAGACAAAGCCAGGAACAGACTAACCAGTGAACAGCTCATAGAGGTAAGACTGAGATTTATCCTATTTTGCAATCCATTTCTGGCTTTGGCTTCAAAAATCTGTCAGATAAATCTCTCTGTGTAAACGCAACCTGAGAGGCCCAGTACTTGGTCACTTCAGAGCTAAGAATGGAAATATTGAGAACAGATCTTTAAAGGGGTTATCCAGCGCTACAAAAACATGGCCACTTTATGCCCCACTCTTGTCTCCAGATTGGGTGGGGTTTGAAACTCAGTTCCATCGAAGTAAATGGAGCCTAATTGCAAACCACACCTGAACTGGAGACAAGAGAGGGGGAAAGTGGCCATGTTTCTGTAGCGCTGGATAATCCCTTTAACATAATGAAGTTACTTCCTGATCTCAGATCATATTAAACTGAAAGAGTAGACAAAAGACAATTTAGCAAACTTCCAGCATCAAAATATTCAGGAATTCTAATAACAATGTATATTGTACACTATAATGATAGTATTTTGAGTGAAAGTGTACATTTGATTCTCTATTAGGGTATAAACCCACACACCGTATACATAGCGTATTTACTGCTGCGATACGCAGCAAATACGCAGCAAACACGCAGCAAATACGCAGCAGATTAGATCTAAATAACTGAACACAGCATCAAATCTTCACCATCAAATCTGCTGCGTATTTGTTGCGTATCTGCTGCGTATACTGTGTGTGGGTTTGTACCCTTAGAGATAAGTAATCTTTCACCAAGTTCGCTCATCTCTATTTAGTGTCATCTCTATGTGTCAAGTTTGACCCCCCAATTATCTATCTATCTATCTATCTATCTATCTATCTATCTATCTATCTATTTATCTATCTTTCTATTTGTTTTATATTCTGAATAACATGAAAAAGAAATTAAACAAACCTTTATAAATATCTGAATATGTTATTTTATAGGTTACGGTACAATATAGCAATCAGCATGTGGAGTATAATGTATTGTAAGTGCATAAACCTGATAATACAGCACCAGTTTGTAGATAGAGGATGGAACTGCAGATCCCCATAAGGCAGTAGCATAGTACAATAGGCTAGAATAGAGCAGGAGGGCTGTCAGAGGTCTGTGTGGTCACATGACAGCAATGGATAAGGGGTGTGTGCTCAGCATGGACCAATCAGGACTGACAGAGACTACAGGGAACATAAAGGAATGAGCAGGCCAGATGCCCGGGGAGAGAGGGTTTACAACTATGAAGAGATTAACTCCACAGTTCTGTCCCCTGATGTAAGCCCCAGCCTGAAGTGGATCTGCTATGATTTGGAAGGTGATGGAGACTTCCTGGGTCAGAGTACAGAGCTGTAGACCCCGCCATGCCCCTCCTCCAATCGTGCTCCCACCTAGTACAGGGAGCTCTTAAACCAAGTCACAATTTTGAAATTCTGTGAGCTCTTAAACCAAAACACTCTTTAACCAAGTTACTCTTAAACTAAGGTAACACTCTATTTATATCTTCAAAATATATCAAAAACAGAGGCAAACTAAATGTCAACCTTCATGGGTATAAGGGTTGACAAAAAAAATCAACAGTATAATATTGATATCTTTCCGTTCAAAGCACAAATAAAAGTTTCACTGTACTGTCCAATGTACTTTTTTCAGCTTCAAGCTGATCCATATGCAATAGTTATATCTGGTGTAAATGTTAAGTGCTAAAACTATCTTCACGATAGGGATTGATTGGCTGCTAACAGAAAGGTGTGATTCAGAAGGGAAACCGTAGTGTCTAAACTCATTACAGGATTGCCTCTAAGATCTGAACTGAGGCTTCCCTCCAACATAATTTTGCAGTGTTTGCCTTAAAAAAGAAAAAAAAAAAAAAAACTGTCAAAAACAGTTTGTTGATTATTTTTCAGTTGTTCACATACAGTTTTTCACCATTCTTTCACCGCATTTGCTATTAAATTCAATGTTTTTTTAATTACACACCCAAAGGGCAATCCGTCCACTTAAACTAGAGTAATTTACCAATAGCCGTCATTGCACTGACGGGCCGCCAAACAGCGAAATGATGGACGTCATTTTATTCTCAAAATGACAGACTCCATTTTAAATGGACAGGAAAAAAACGTGTGAACGTAGCCTAAGTATGACTGCCTCGATCAGGCTGTTACTACAGTTGAACGAAGAATCCTCCACTCTGAAGAGTTTAACCTGTTATATGCTGCTGTCAAATCATAATAATGGCATGTGAATAAACAGCTGCCATCCACTTACTTATCAGCAGAACAGTGGCGAGATCTCTGACTGCCAATCAGTTTTCATGGCAGGCAGACCTTCCTTGTATATACAAGAGGCATGGGTGTCTAAATTGCCTGTCAGCATGATGCAGTTTATTAGATCAGTGATGAGTGGGTTATGTACACTAGTGGAACTCGTATACAGTGAAAACCGTGATATAAAACATAATAAAAAAAAAAAACCAAAATAATAAAATGACGTTTTATTCCTGATTCAAAATGATTTGTCACATTAAAAAAACAGAAAAAAGAACCTTTTGCGTTTTGGTTTTGCCACATATGTAACATCTCAAGTTATGAAATTTTACCATGATTTATACAACACAGTGAATATTTTACAAAACAGCAGCAGATTTGCTGTACTCAAAAAGTCATATATAAGTAAAAAAAAAATGGTATTCATACAAACTATACATCTTTCTGCAAAAAAACAAGCTCAAACCCAGCTCTGTTTCAGGAAATAGTTTCTATTGTGCCATAGTGGAAATACTTATACAAATTTGGTATTACTTTAACTGAATTGATCCAGTGAATATGTTTATTATGTTATTTTTTTTTTTACCAATCATACGATCGCATAAATGTAATATTAAAAAAAAAAAAAAATTCTATTACCTTCCGCCTCCTAAGAAGGGTAAATTAAAGTTAATCAATAAAATACATCATTTCCAAAATGGTTTCAATGCAAAGTAAAACTTGTCCTGCAACAAACAAAAATCTACCTTGGCAAAAAATAAACTAAACTAAATGTATGGCTCTTTGAGGGTCATGATTAAAAAGAGAAAGAAAAGTTTGTGTGGTAACTAAGGACTAAGGACGGTCACTAAAGGTTTTAAAATTGGTTTTCCGAGAAGTGGGGTTTTTCTAATATATGGCTTGGGCTGCACTGAAACTAACAACAAGGTATACTTACCTAGCCCCCCCCCCCCCCCCTGCTGCTGCCAGCTTTCTGATCTCCTGGTCTCTGCTGCAGTCCTTTTCTTTACTAAGTTGATTTTTCTATTTTATCAAACTTGAGGATGTTCAAACATGTCAGCTGGTTGATTATGTATTGCTGTCATTTACATTTTTCCACACAATACAATTATATGTTACACCCTAGGCAATAGCTCTTGATATTATTAAGAAATCCATGTCTTGCAGCCACATAATCTTGGGCATTATTCATATTTTAATATCTTTCTTCCTTGAGTCCAAGGTAAACATTTGTATTCATACAAGCAGGAATTGGATGCCATTGTACCTTCAGGCTAAAAAAGAGATCGCAAATCAGATCAGTCCAAAAGACTGATGTCTGCATTGTGTGACATCATTGGTAATGTTTATTTATTAGTTTTATCCCAAATATAAAATTCTAGTTATTAATCATGTGAGTTATAACTAGACTCTTTATATTGCTGTGATATTTTATCTTTATGAACACAATAGGTCCCATCGCCCTGGCTATATTTCACACAGTGTCAAATATGGACGGCAAAAGGGTCATCTTGAATCTCCTATTAATATGACTTGCTGTGACTCTGTATATATTAGTAGAGGATGATATATGCAGACAGTAGTAGAGGACAGCATACTCTGATCATTATTACCTTCCTGCTATTGTAATACATAATACTACAGTTATTGAGATGTATTATGATCAAAATCTCACTTTCTCTTTTGCCAGTCACTTGATTGATCATTCTAGTATTTTGCTTTTTGGTTTTTGTTTCAGTATAATTTTGTTTCCATGATGGAATTTACTGCCAGCTTTCTCGAGAAAATTGTTGGGCATTAGGAGAGAAAAAGCAGGAAGAGAAAAACAGAATTGATAACATATAATACCTTTAATATTATAGAATAGAAGCACATTGAAGATGCAGCCTATTTGCTTTATTACATCGCACACCCTCTACTTTTTAGTTTTGTACTAATAGATATACCCAGGTTTGTACAGTCGCCGTGCTGCTTGTCGGTCTCGCTGAGACTATAGTCATGCCTCCGCCTGCTGGGGAGTTTCAGAAAATCACGGTTGCCTTTGACGCATTTAAACAACCTGGAGATTAGCTTTATGGTTTTTTTCCGAGCAGTATGGGTTTTATGCATATATGGGTAATTAACAAAAGAAAACACACACACAAAATCTTATCCTTTTTGCTCCCACACTGCCACTGGTCTTATGGGGCTTGGGTCCCTGTTGCACTGCATTTCTATGTTCAGGGATGGGACATCACAGGCCTGCTAGCTAAATGCCTGCTGCAGTGGTGCAAATGACACAATTACCAATGAACTGATTCTCCAAACAAGTAGCAACCAGTCACAGCTCAGCTTTTGTTTCCCAAAATGAGCTGAGCTATGATTGGTTGCTATTGGTTTCTAAATATTCCAGACAGGTTGATAAATCTGGTCGGTTGTGTCATCAGCATTTTTGAGGGATGAATGATGTAATGATAGAATGAGACTTGTTAAAATTACAGCTTTGTTAAATAATAAGTAAATTATCACACATTTAAATACATGTATGTCCGTCCCTGCATGTGATAAAACCAGACGTTTACTCATTTCTGGTGTGGCAAAACATTGGTGAGAGGGTTTCTGTGCAAGCACTCGGGCAATCGGGCTGGACTATTTTCACTTTTGAGGGAATAAACCTTTCTAGGGCAATTTAAGGTCATAGAGTTGAAAGCCCCTACATGGCTCTCAGCATCGGAGGAGGCCCACTTTGTGTTTTTGTACATAGAGGTTCCTCACCCCTGTCACTGGATGGCAGAGAAGATATACTTTTCAACCAGCCTTTACCCTACTACATATTTAGTAAGGACTTTATGCTATAGACTATATGACCTTGTTATATTTCAGATCTTTTGCATAGATCCTATATTTTCGCTGCTGTCATATCAACATAAAGACAACAGCTTTCTATTGAGACTTCCAAATTAATCAGCCTTAGCACACATTATATGAATTCGGTAACCTTAAGATATTACTTGTCCTCTATTTGTCGCTAATAGAACTGACAGTGTCAAGGCACAATTTAAGATAATAGCTCTGGAGCTGTGCTGTGAAAACTGCGGTAAGGAGGTCCACTTGACCAGATAAGCCGTGTTGCTATTTATATAAGAAATATTGAATAACCTTTCAGTGTAGCTGTGCTTAATCTGCATAACAGGGAGCACCTGAGGACCAGAAGGGTTGTCAAAGCAAAACTGCAGACTCCAAATGATTTCATGATTTTTTATTACTTGGTGTAAGTTAATTAATTGATGCATATTACGATCACTTAAGGTGGATCTCCATGCTCTAGGTGATGCCGAGCCAGCTAATTAATGTTGACATTTCCAACCGTGTTTAATTTGTTATTATAAGAAGGTATGTTTTCCGATTCAGCCCGTCTCCCCAAGGTTTTTAATGGACAGTCAAAATATCAGCCGGTACATTTTAATGCAGAAGAGGAGAAAACATCAGCAAACTTGATGCCCAAGGTGTCAATATTGAGGAATGTGTATTGTACAATTTAGCATACAAACTGTATTAATAATCTGATGTGGCCTTCTCAAGTTATTCCACTGTGTAAGTTGACACTTTTATAGGTGTGTGTCCCTTTTGAGGAGTTGTCTGTTATGAAAGGGACACATGGAACTATGTTAAGTTAAATGATTCATGTTGTTTAAAACAATTTCCCTTTATGTGGTTTTTAACATATTTGTAAATCACTTCATTTATTTAAAATGACTCCTCACTCAAGTTAAAAGTCTTTATAATCTTGGTCTACTACTGAAAAACTACTGTACACTGCCTGTTAGCAGGATTTCATCTTTAGCAGAAAAGAGACCAGGATTGAGCAAGGAAGTGGGGGCACGTAGTGCTATGAAGCAGGTAGAAAGCCTGGACTATGGGATTACAACCTGAGCTTGTCTGTCACCTCCAGAGTATCTAGATTGTGCACCAAGATGATCCATAGTGTGCCTGCTGAACGTTCGGGTTTGTTCGAACACGCAGTATTTGACTTCCACTGCCTGGCTGCCATAGGTTGTATCTGTGTTTTCCTAGCAGCCCTTGTCTGCAACCTCTCCAGCCTCCGGAAGTCTAATGCCGAGCATTTGGGTTCGGAAGATTTCAAACATTTTTATGGTTTGCTCATCACTAGTCCGGAACCTTTTCAGCCATGTTTAACTTGAACTGAGAAAAACTTTGAGTCCATTCACATGTACAGATTGTGCATTGATATCTGCTCCATCAAATCTGCTGCTGCTGAGCCTGTACATGTTAACGCAGTCGTGTTCACACACTATCATAATGACGGTCGTTTTTAGTAGATGGCCGTCATTTCAAGTCCAGGTTCAGACATTTTTTTTTTTTTTTAAACAACCGGGGAGGAGACTAGTCAGCCAGGGGAGCGGAAACTGGTCTGAATGACACAAACTCCTGCGCTGGAGCTGGGGACGTAAGTGCTTGTTGTTATGTTCAACAACCACCTGTTTTAAAAAAAATGATGGACCCCAGACTTCTCCTTTAACATCATATAACAGATGTTATTTCAAAACACTTCCGGCTGTTGTTTGCTGTTAAATGACAGCCGTCCACTAAAAACGTCCATCGTTACCACGTTGTGTGAACATGGCCTAAATGTGGGGAATCAAAAAGTCATAACACATCAAAAAATTATTTCTGTATTTAATTCTATACTATTATTATTATTATTCCTTCACAATTGCCTACAAGTTAGAGACCACTGTTGTTAAGTATACAGTTGCACCTGGCATGGAAAGCTAGTGATATAAATGGCATTTCATGGGTATAGTAGAGGACACTATATTGTTGTAATATGCGTTTCACCTCTCAATACTTATAGGAGCATTGCAGAATATAATCTGGTGAAGTGTCATAAAAGCGAAGCACTCAACTCCCTTTGTACATATTTTATCTATTGATTAATTTTAAGTATATGCATCTAAGCATTGTCTACTGAAGAAGCCACAGAATCTTAAAGCAATGTGCTACAAATGGCACTGCCTAAAACAAACAACATATGCACAAGCAGTTGCTGATATGAAGCTGGCTGTTACAGGAGATTGTTTATCTGTGGGTGAAATGAATAATGCAGTCTTGTACTTTGCATATGATAAATAGTGACATTTTGTGATGCAGAATCTGGCCTTTGCAGGTGAGCATAATTTAGATATTGAATGAAGTTTCCCTTATGGTGAAAACATCACATGGTTTTTGAATGATGGATTATATTTCTATAATACATTTCACAGCAGAAAGTGCAAAATAACCTCCTCCAGAAATGCAGGAGGAATGAAAGATTTGATTTGTGTACCGCGTATGTGTCTGATTTATTTATTCCTGTTGCCTTGAAAACCCCTAGTCTAAATGAAGTCTCTGCCATTGGTAGGGAAGTTATTACACAGTAACTAGGCAAACATGTGCATGGCCCTAGGGGTTAAACAGGTGTAGGGGCACGGGATGCATACCACATGGGGGGAAATGTTAGTTTGAATTATGAGACAATTTCATTATAAGCTACAGTATATATCTTCACAAAAAAAACAATTTGGGTAAAAAAGTAAATTATAGCAGCAATGGTCCTTCTCCGGAATTGTTTGTAGTCATTGTGATCTGTAACTGGAGGGTAGAGCTGTCATACTGACAGACCCTATACTAATTGAGGTCCAAGGTGTGTGTTTTTTTAATTTTTTTTTTAAGAAACCCTTCTATTCCTGTCCTTTATCCTTTAAAATTTTATAAGTCAGTTAAAAAACACATAGCAGAGGGTTGCAAACCTATTTTGGCTCAGTAACATGTTCATCTCAGGCCTCATTCACATGCCTGTAGTAGTGCAGACCTTAATTGCTGACTGCACTATATATGTGAATAAGTAGTGGTCCACGATTGAGGACCACTACATAGCAGATAGCGATCCGTGCTTTAGATGCGGGTCTGCACTAGGAATTGTGTTTTTATTTTTGCACGCATGACAGCCCCATACACACATACAGATGTGTTGACCGGGCCATTGAAATCTATTAGTCTTATGTTCTGTCCAAAATTGTGGGTCTGCAATTGCTGACAAAACTCTGCACGTGTGAATGTGGGAATGGACTATAAACTTTTCTGATACTTTCCCGTAGTAGAAAACAGTTCATATTAAATAACTTGTTGACTGACTAAACAACTACCATAAAGCTGATTGACTGACCAGTTTTGCACCCCATGCAAATGGTTGCGACTGATCCACAATGCAAGATACAGCCCAGAAGGGAGGACATGTAAAACCGTTTTCTAATGCCACTTTTTGGAGAGAGCTTTGACTCTGATTATAAGCTTTAGAACATGACTGGGGACTCAAGCCAAGTTATAAACAGCTATTCCGAGGTTATTAGTACAGGACAGAGTTTTCTCTTCAGATGGGTAATATTTCCTTTTGATATGATTTCTGGATTGATCTAAATTCTCAGCTATTTTCTTAGGTTTCTAATCAGAGTCAAACACTGACTTGAAGGGAAAGCTACCGCCAAAAGGTGGCATCAGAGAGCTGCTTTGCATTCCCTCTTTCCGGAATTCCCAGTGGATCATGAATGTCCTACTAGTCTCCACATGCTTTTAGGATATTCACTTAAAGGGGAAACATTACCCAATTGGTCCCAGATACAGCCTATGCACAGATGTGACTGTTTTTGGAAACAAAATCCATAGAGAACCCCTCTAAAAGATCTTTAAACGTAATGTATGCTTATAAATGGTTACAGTGATACCTTCAGTGAGGTGTGTGTAGGGTTGGAGGTAATAAGAACACACCGATTTTATATGTCTCGTTTAGGACAGGTCTGTAGCAGACTGTTTGCTGTAATGGTCCATCTACATAGCTTTCTAGTGGATAACAGGCTGTGGAATAAAACAGCCCAATGTCTGCTAATTACAGGAAGTTGATTAAAAGAGCAATTCACATTTGATGGCTAATTTCCTTCATTGTGCTGCAGAGTACAGCAATTGTATATGTCAATTACACATAATCCCTCCTCATGAAAAATACAACTGCCTTGCAGGAATTACTGGGGATAACAACGCACTAAGATTACATGAGTTTCCAGCCAGCAGTTTCATATTTGTTATCTACCTTCTTATTCCATGGTACCCATATTATAAATGGAACTTTTCGTATGTTACAACCATGTGAATTCACATAAAATGGCATAACGCTATAGCATAAAACCCTATCAACTCTCTGATTCCATTATAAAAAATGTGCTTTCTTCCCTCTACCAACGGTATGGAAAAAAAATACCTAAAAGACTGTTAAAAGATTATATACTACATCTTTGCAGTTTATGTCAATAATTTTTTCCCTTCTTTTCTATATGAAATACAGTGCTATACATTCAGGCATTATGTGTTTCATTTACTGGAGAACTACAGTCTAGGTTCCATCACTAAGATTATTTGGTCTTTAGGAACAGCAATCAAAGACCAAATGCAGGAAGTGATGTCAGTTATCCTGCTGCTCTGATAGTACAAAATCACACAATGCGGTTATTTTCTTATGTAAATGATTTCTGTATTGTTAATCAATTTCACAAAACATTAGGGCATGTACATATACACCCATATATGTGTTCAAATAGTCCAAATGCTGACACAAGAGAAGGATTGTCCATATGCTCAATGTTGAGCTGCAGGCATCTGAGAAGGTAAACGGCTTTGCGGCTTCAAGCGCTGATGATAGCTGATGAGGTGCAAGCCCTCGTTCACACAGCCACACAAGAGTACAGCAATTCTATCATTTTATCCCGCTGCTCTGCACAGACTGGGCCAGTGGAGATGAACGCTGATTGGCTGGCAGCCATTAACGCCCCTGTAAACATTCCTGTGCCTTGTAAACTAACTGACCTAACAATACCAACTGCATACAAGGCAAGCATTAACTATATATTTACTGGTGTTTTTTATGTTTTACAATTAATGACAGGTACACTTTGAAGGCAACTATATACCACACCTGACTTGTTTGCTATAGTAATATCTTTTAATCTCCTATTTTTACATTGTTTACGTGTGTTTCTATTAACCTTTGAATATAATTGTGGTGCATGACAGCTAAATCACCAAACTTTAATAGTGAGAGAAGTTCTTAGTAATACCTTTTAATTTAGTGTAGGTTACAAGTCTGAACATTAGTATTTTGGAATCTCAGACCCTTGACTCAAACCTTGACAACAGTGGAGGGATTTTTTTTTTTTAAACGTTACTACACAATTGCTCCTATAATTTGTGTAGAATTGCATAAATGTTATTACTTCTGGTCTTCTTGAATTATTCAAAATAACATGCTTCATTAGGCATGTTGATTAATAGGACTTGCCCAGTGTTCAGCCTTTGATTTTCTAAAGTTTCAGGAAGCTGTACCCCACTGAGAAGGTTGATTCATATCTTCAAACCACTATCCGGCTCCACTTTCACATTTACATTTTCACTATTTAACCCTTTAGTAATGGAATGTTACTAATAATCTCCTAAGAGCAGGCTCAAAATGTTTTTCTAGTTTTTAGTAGAATATTGATTTTATGAGGAAGTTTACCTGTTCTTATAATTTTAGGGTACATATACCTTATGACATATAACTATATATTAATGAGTCTAAACTACTATGTTGATTTATTAAGTGACTAGTGGTATATAAACTTTGAAACTCATTTATGCAGCATGGTGAATCTGATATAAATCTGTAGAGGTTCCACTGTGGGAACGTAGCTTGAATCATTGGTGTACACATTGGTGTACAGGTGCACCAAAACATCTTACTGGAGACTTTAAAGGGAACCATTCACCCCGTGGCCCCCGGCAGAAACTGACATACAGTGACATAAAGGTCAATATACTTACCACATCGCTCCCGGTCCCGGCCCGGATCCCATTGTTGACACGGAGAAATCGCAGATTTTTCTTCTCGCGTCCATTATGGTAATGAGCCAAGATGAGTCCAACGTCCTTAGGAAACGACGGACAAGTCCAACTTATTCATGAGGTCCTCTTCTCGTCGCTGCCCATCCACGCCTCCTGGAACTTGATTGACGTCTTCAGTCTTCTGACGAATTCCCGCGCAGGGGCCGTTGCGATGGTCTCGTTACCTCTTCTGCGCGGTAAACAGGATATGTGCTCGAGACAATCGGTGCACGCGCAGTAAACAATGAAGCTGCAGAGCAGCTTCAATTGTGAACTGCGCATGCACCGAAAACGACCATCACGGCGCCTGCGCGGGATCCAGCGAGAAGAAAGAAGACGAGGAGGAAGAAGACCCGGCGTCAATCAAGTGTCGGAGGCGGGGAGAAGGCTGGACTTCGGGCCCGGCGGTGCTCATTACCATAAGCGGCGCGAGAAGAAGAGGCGATTTCTCCGTGTCAACAACGGGATCCGGGACGGGACCGGGAGCTATGTGGTAAGTATATTGAGCTTTATGTCACTGTATGTCAGTTTCTGCCGGGGGGAAAAGTAAATAATTTGTGCTTTGGAATAGCCAAGTCAGACTTTTGACCTTAACCCTTTGGAGATTGTAACAAGACTTGAAGAGGGCCGCTTGCAAGAAATCACAGAAATATTGATGATCTGAAACACATGTGCAAGGCGAAATGGTCCAAAATTCCCTTTCAGTGATGTACAGATCTTCTTTGCAGCTAAAGTAAATGAATGGTATAGATGACTGCTGCTAAAGGGGCATGTAATTACATTTAAAGCGAATGTACCATGAGGTACATTGCTTTGCATTTTTTACATGAGCAGACCGGCGCCGACACAGGGATGTCGGTGCCACAGGGATTTTTTGGAAAAAGGATAGCAGCACCAACATCCCTGCGACAGTCTATTCATGTAAAAAAAAAAAAAATTAAAGCGATGTATCTGATGGTACATTCGCTTTAATGATTCGCAATTTCTCTCTGCACTGTGGATGTTTACTAAAAAGAAGTCCGGTGAAATTTTTTTAAAGAAATACTTTATTGCCCCCCAAAAGTTACACAAATTACCAATATACACTTATTACGTGGAATGCACATAAAGTGCTTTTTTCCCTGCACTTACTACTGCATCAAGGCTTTACTTCCTGGATAAAATGGTGATGTCACGACCCGACTCCCAGAGCTGTGCGGGCTGTGGCTGCTGGAGAGGATGATGGCAGAGGGATGCTCAGTGTCCCTTCAGTGCCCTGTGTCCCTTAGTGTCCCCCTGACACGCGCTGGACTTCTCCTTTATTGTGCTCTATAGAATATTTGAACAGTACATCTTAGATTGTTTAGTATAGTTTAGTTGGACTGTATTTGTCTATATTTGTGAATTAGATAACAGACAGCCTTTTATTAGTAATCAGTGCAGCAGTCTATGTAATTCCGGGTCACTTACTTCTTGTGGCAGCTGTACCTGTATTGCAAGCACAATATTAGCAATGTGCTATATTAATGCTTATATTTTTCAGAAAAGCTTTGAAGAGGCATTACTCTCTTATGTTCCATGTTTTCAGACCTCTACTAGGTCAGTTCATTTCCTAAAGGACCGGCAAAAATTCCCAACCATGGACTGTATGAACAAATGGACCTTGTGAAGAGCTTATCACTGTAATCTAAACCAGCTCTATTAAGAAAGCTCTTGGCAATGAAATAACCTCTGCTTCCCATCACCCACAAAACAGCCCAATTATTGTCTTTCCCGCAGTATTTGAATTATGTTATAATACAGAAATAATAGAACATATCAGGCTAAATTAATAAAAAAGTTGCCCAGGCATGATTATGTAAAGGCATAGTGTTCATGTGATATGTTAGGTCTATTAAGCCATTTTTCCATCTACCGCATTTTGCCATAAATCACCGTAAAAATATTTTACAGCATACTTTTCTGCAAATTACTTAAATGGCCACATGTTAAAAAATACCTTGTTTTTTGAAGATGAGACGTGCAGTTCCATGACTTTCCTCTTAGCCATTCAATTTAGCCAGTTAAGTTCATTATTTGGTAGATAACAGCTGTAGTGCTTTTGCAATATTCTCTGTCAATATCTTAGTGGAATCATTGAGAGGACAATGTGGGAGCTCCGTTTGAAAGCCCTCAGAGATGTTCAATTTTATAAATTCAGTTCTTCAGCACCACAATGAATGGCATAAAACTACTTTAGGTGATTAAACAAGTGATCAATTGAAAACCATTAGTATCAGAAGGTCTTATTATGTTTTCCATTTCTAAAATGGAGATATACTGTATACAGTTGCACACACACAGGGATATTTTGTACCCATTAATATCAATTGAAATAAAGCCGTAAAATTAGACTTATTTTCATATTAGGTTTATTTTTTTACTTACAAAACCTTCAAAATTTTAATTGCACATGAATTTCTAGTAGTTCAAATATGTAAAAAGTAGCAAGTTTCCTTTGAAAGATATGAGTACTATTTCACTGTCACATCATAAGGTTGTGTAGAATACTCAGCGTGAATTGACATATTTAGATTTATTCCCACTAGAATAAAAAAATTATATTTTAATGACAGTAAATAGCAGAATGCTGTGCAGAATGGATAGTGTCATTTATGCCATTCAATAACATATTATGTGAATACAGCTTCATACAGGAACATTATTTATTATCTTTTCAACAATAAACAGTTGCAGTGGTTAAGATGGTGTAACATAACTATAGCCTTCTGTATTGTGGAAGAAAGCTACAGGAATGTCTCATTCATACATAAAGGTTTACAAAGCAACAAAAGAAAGTATTTGTGCACATACAAATGTGCAAATTTATCAACGCATTTATGTAGTAAATGCATAAATAAAAGCTTTTCAACCACACAACACACAGTCCAGAGAAATACCCCAACCCCCATTCTGTAAGGCAGAAGATATAGGCAGAAAAAAGCAATGATTTACAGACATTTCCATGTGTAATATATGAAATATGTGGGTGACCTGATTCCAAATTAGAATGAGATAGCTAATAAGGGTTTGCCTACCACTGTTGGACATGAAAGAAATAGTACAGAAGTTTTACTGCATTATTCCTGTATACAAGAGCTTTTATACCTTTTACTGTAGCACAAATTGCTGGATAGTTTATGTTGGTTATGAAAGAAATGTGTCAGGCCACACAGTGCATCAAAATGCAAAGTATATGAGTTCTGCATAGCCAAAGACTCATCGGAATGCTCATGCTTAACCCTGTTCTTGTCAAATGTGCACATTGGAGCTGGCCCATGGTAAATGGACGAAGGTAGCTTTGTCTGGGAATGTTGGGTTCCTCAATTTGTGTGGGTACCCCTTTATGTGTGCCACATACACATTTATGCAGACCAATTCTCCCCTTCATGGCTGCAGCATTTCCAAATGTTAGTGGTCTTTTCAGCAGACTTAGGGTCCTATTACACCAACAGGTTATCTGACAGATTTTTGTAAGCCAAAACCAGGAATGGATTTGAAAAGAGGAGAAATCTCAGTCTTTCCTTTGTTACCTGTTCTGTCTATAGTCCATTCCTGGCTTTGGCTCAAAAAAATCTGTCAGATAATCTGTTGGTGTAATAGGACCCTTACTTTCAGCAATAGTTTAACATGTCAAAGAGTTCAAGGTGTTGACCTGAAATCAAAGTAGGATCTGTAGGATGTGCTGGAACAACACCATGTAAACCCTTGTAACACCTGGAGTAGTGGATCCACTGGACCGTCACCAGCGATGGCACTAACCTCACCAGGGAGCGGAGTCTAAGGGGCCGCTGGTTTTCACCAGAGCCCGCCGCAAGGCGGGATGGACTTGCTGCGGCAGGCGACCCCCAGGTCGCTACCCCTGGCTTGGTTGCTAGTGACGGCAGACGAGGTGTAGCAGGAGCAGCAGACGTGAGATGGTGCTGGCAGAGGTCTGTATGCGTAACCGCAGGCAACAGGCTGAACACAGGAGAGCAGGAACCAGGAACAGGGACTAGGGACCAGGTATCGGACAGGAATCAGGAACAAGGACTAGGAATCAGGAACAAGGACTAGGAATCAGGAACAAGGACTAGGAATCAGGAACAACAGGGAGCTGGGCCAAACGCTATGGAAAGCAAGTAGAGGCTCCAACACCTGTAGTGGGGCAGGGCTGGAACTTATAGGGAGTGATTGTGTGCATGGACCAATTAGGAGCGCACTGCCCCTTTAAACCTGAGACAGCCGGCGCGCGCGCGCCCTAGGAGGCGGGGACGCGCGCGCCGGCCGGCACAGCGACGGACGGGAGCGTGGAGAGGTGAGGCGCCCGCCGGGGCTGAAGAAGCAGCAGCGCCGGGTCCCTGCCTATGGACACCGGCTGCTGCATGGCTCAGAGGGAGGTCGCGGCGGCGGCCTGGAGCACGGGACGCCGCCGCGGCCGTGACAGTACCCCCCCCCTTTGGCCTCCCCCTCTTTCTAGCCTGTAGGAACCTCTTGATGAGATCTTGGTCCAGGATGTTAGCCTCGGGTTCCCAGGACCTCTCCTCAGGACCAAATCCCTTCCAGTCCACCAGAAAGAACCGTCTCCCTCTGACAGTTTTCATGGCCAGAATGTCTTTGACAATGTAGACGTCGTCAGAGACGGCTTGTGGGGCAGAGAAGGAAGACTTATCGGAGAACCGGTTGAGGACCACTGGCTTTAAGAGGGAGACGTGGAAGGCATTCGGAATCCGCATCGTAGGGGGTAGGCGGAGTTTGTAGGTGACAGGGTTGAGGCGCTTTAGCACCGAGAAAGGACCGAGGAATCGAGGACCCAACTTGTAGCTGGGAATCTTGAGTCGGACATATTTGGCCGAGAGCCAGACTTTGTCACCTGGGAGAAAATTTGTGGCGGGTCTTCTTCTCTTATCCGCCTGATCCTTCATGCGGTCAGATGCCTTGCGTAGAGATTGTCGAGCCTGTTCCCAGATTGACTGCAGGTCAGATAACAACTCCTCCACGGCTGGGACCTCAGAAGATGGAGAGAGAGGCAGAGGAGGACGAGGGTGACGTCCATAGACCACAAAGAAGGGTGACTTGCCTGTAGAACTCGAGTCCAGATGGTTGTAGGAGAACTCTGCCCATGGAAGCAGACTGGACCAGTTGTCCTGGCGAGCGGAGACGAAATGTCGAAGATAACTGCCAAGGACCTGATTGACCCTCTCCACTTGCCCATTGGTCTGGGGATGATAGGCCGATGAGAAGTCCAGCTTCACTTGGAGTTGAGAGCAGAGAGCACGCCAGAATCTGGAGACAAATTGTGAGCCTCTGTCAGACACTATATGAAGAGGAAGGCCGTGGAGGCGGAAGATGTGCTGAAAGAACAGCTGAGCCAGGCGAGGAGCTGATGGTAATCCAGGAAGAGCCACGAAGTGGGACATCTTGGAGAAACGGTCAGTAACAACCCAGATGACCGTGTTACCCGCAGATGGAGGTAAGTCTGTGACAAAGTCCATGCCAATATGGCACCAGGGGCGATCTGGAACTGGCAAGGGCTGAAGTAGGCCGGCAGGTCTTTGATGGGAGGATTTGTTTCTGGCACAGACGGTACAGGACGCCACAAAGTCCTTGACATCTTGGAGTAGGCTAGGCCACCAGTAGTGGCGGGAGATAAGTTGCCCGGTCTTTAGAACTCCCGGATGCCCGGCCACCATAGAGGAGTGACCCCATTTCAGGATGCGTTTACGGAGTGCGGGGCGCACATAAGTCTTACCGGGAGGTAACCTCTGCAGAGTAGAAGTGGCAACTGGTACTAGGCGATCAGGAGGTATTATGTGACGAGGAGATTCCTCTTGCCCCATGACATCGGATGCTCGGGATAACGCATCGGCCTTGATATTCTTCTCGGCTGGACGGAAATTAATGGTGAAGTTGAACCGAGAGAAGAAGAGGGACCACCTGGCCTGCCGGGGATTGAGGCGTTGAGCCGATTGGAGGTAGAGGAGGTTCTTGTGATCCGTGTAGATGTTAACGGGATGTTTAGCCCCCTCTAGGAGATGACGCCACTCCTCCAGTGCCAACTTAATAGCCAGGAGTTCACGATCTCCTATAGTATAGTTCCTCTCGGCAGGGGAAAAAGTCTTGGAAAAGAACCCGCAGGTTCTGGTCTTGCCTGATGTGTCCCTTTGCGAGAGGACGGCTCCTGCGCCCACAGAAGAAGCATCAACTTCAAGAGAAAACGGCTTGGAGATATCCGGGCGAACTAGAGCAGGAGCGGAGGCAAAGGCAGACTTTAGGCTATTGAAGGCTTGTTCGGCCTCTGGAGGCCAGCGTCTGGGATCCGCCTTCTTCTTTGTGAGAGCCACCATGGGTGCAACCAGGGTAGAGAAGTGAGGGATGAATTGCCGATAGTAGTTGGCAAATCCAAGGAATCGTTGGATAGCTCTAAGTCCCTCAGGACGAGGCCACTGGAGAACAGCTGAGAGCTTGGCAGGATCCATCTGTAGGCCCTGGTCGGAGACAATGTATCCAAGAAACGGCAGGCTGCGCTGATGGAAAACGCACTTCTCCAGTTTGGCATACAAACGGTTGGCCCGTAGTCTTCGTAGAACCTGCCGTACATGGGACACGTGGGTCTGCTGGTCGTGGGAGAAGACCAGAATGTCGTCAAGATAGACAATGACGCAGACATAGAGGAGATCTCGGAAGATATCGTTCACGAATTCCTGGAAGACCGCTGGGGCATTGCATAGGCCGAATGGCATGACCAGATATTCGTAGTGCCCATCTCTGGTGTTGAAAGCGGTCTTCCATTCGTCTCCTTCACGAATACGGATCAAGTTATACGCTCCCCTGAGATCCAGCTTGGAGAAAACTCTAGCTCCACGAAGACGGTCGAATAGCTCGGGGATTAGCGGAAGAGGGTAGCGGTTCTTGACAGTCACCTTATTTAAGCCCCGGTAGTCTATGCATGGGCGGAGGGAACCGTCCTTCTTCTGCACAAAGAAAAATCCAGCGCCAGCAGGAGACGTGGATTTACGGATGAAGCCCTTCTGTAAGTTCTCCCGGATGTAGGAGGACATGGCTTCAGTTTCGGGCACAGAGAGAGGGTATACTCGACCACGGGGAGGAGAAGTTCCTGGAAGAAGGTCTATAGGGCAATCATAGGGCCGATGAGGTGGTAGAGAGTCCGCCTCCTTAGCCGAGAAGACATCAACGAAGTCTTGGTAATCCTCTGGTAGTCCAGACAGAGGCTTGGCGGAAGCAGGTGACCTCGTAGAGCACTTGGGTCGAGGAGACCTTAGACACCTATTAGGACAGTCCTGGCCCCAGCTGAGAACCTCCCCAGTTCTCCAGTCCAGCTTAGGGGTATGTAATTGCAGCCAAGGAAGGCCCAGTAGGATGTTGGAAGAGGAATGGCGCAAGACGTAGAAGGAGATCCTCTCCTGATGTAAAGCGCCCACCTGGAGGACTAGGGGTGCAGTCTGGCAGTGCACAGCTTCGTTAAGAATCTCGCCCGTGACCGAAGAGATTGACCGGGGTTGGGCTAGTTGGATCACGGGTAGCCGCCATCTTTGGACCAACGAAGCAGAAATGAAACTGCCAGCAGCGCCAGAGTCGATGAGGGCAGTGGTCTGGAGAACTTGCCCTGAGGGTGTCTGGATGGAGACTGGCATTAACAACCTTGGAGAGGTGGCATTCACACCTAGGGAGGCCTCTCCCACCGGACCTAGGTGCGAGCGTTTCCCGGACGCTGAGGACGTTGGGGACATCTCTGCCGGTAGTGATCAGTGCCACCGCAATAGAGGCAGAGATTCAGCTCCAGTCGACGGGCCCTCTCAGCAGTCGTCAGGCGAGCTCGTTCCACCTGCATAGGAACTTCGGGAGACGACTGGGGCATAGGAGCAACGGGATTCTGGAACATCGGAGCCAGCCGGGGATGACGACGGGGCAGACTCAAACGCCGTTCTTGCCGGGCCTCCTCCTCTCTCTCGGAAAACCTGGTGTAGACTCTGGTAGCCAGTAGAATGAGTTCATTCAAGGAGGTAGGCAAATCTCGGGCAGCGAGCACATCCTTCACCTGACTGGACAGGCCCTTTTTAAAGGTGGCAATTAGAGCGGCCTCATTCCAGTCTAGTTCTGCAGCCAGGGTGCGGAACTGGATGGCGTAATCACCAACGGAGGAAGTCCCCTGGGAGAGATTGAGGAGAGCAGTCTCAGCCGAAGACGCCCGGGCAGGTTCCTCAAAGACAGAGCGGAACTCGGCCAGGAAGATACGGAGATTGGCAGCAACAGGATCATCACGGTCCCACAGTGGTGTGGCCCAGGCCAGAGCTCTACCTTCCAATAGGCTGATAATGAAAGCCACTTTAGAGCGCTCGGTGGCAAACTGACTGCTTAGAAGTTCGATATGCATAGTGCATTGGGTCAGGAATCCTCTGCACAACTTGGGGTCACCTCCATATTTGCTTGGGAGAGCCAGACGTAGTTTAGCAGAGGCTGCAGGAGGTGATGACTGCTGAGCTGTGGTATGCTGCTGTACGGCTGCAGTCAGTTGTTGGATCAGCTGTGACTGTTGCTGGATCTGTTGAGCCTGTAGGGCGACCACTCGGGCCACTTCGCGGATATCAGGCACCTCGCCGGGATCCATGGTTGGAGCCTACTGTAACACCTGGAGTAGTGGATCCACTGGACCGTCACCAGCGATGGCACTAACCTCACCAGGGAGCGGAGTCTAAGGGGCCGCTGGTTTTCACCAGAGCCCGCCGCAAGGCGGGATGGACTTGCTGCGGCAGGCGACCCCCAGGTCGCTACCCCTGGCTTGGTTGCTAGTGACGGCAGACGAGGTGTAGCAGGAGCAGCAGACGTGAGATGGTGCTGGCAGAGGTCTGTATGCGTAACCGCAGGCAACAGGCTGAACACAGGAGAGCAGGAACCAGGAACAGGGACTAGGGACCAGGTATCGGACAGGAATCAGGAACAAGGACTAGGAATCAGGAACAAGGACTAGGAATCAGGAACAAGGACTAGGAATCAGGAACAACAGGGAGCTGGGCCAAACGCTATGGAAAGCAAGTAGAGGCTCCAACACCTGTAGTGGGGCAGGGCTGGAACTTATAGGGAGTGATTGTGTGCATGGACCAATTAGGAGCGCACTGCCCCTTTAAACCTGAGACAGCCGGCGCGCGCGCGCCCTAGGAGGCGGGGACGCGCGCGCCGGCCGGCACAGCGACGGACGGGAGCGTGGAGAGGTGAGGCGCCCGCCGGGGCTGAAGAAGCAGCAGCGCCGGGTCCCTGCCTATGGACACCGGCTGCTGCATGGCTCAGAGGGAGGTCGCGGCGGCGGCCTGGAGCACGGGACGCCGCCGCGGCCGTGACAACCCTATTTCACAACTTACAGGACTTGATGACCCGTGCAATAGGAATCCATGACTTAAGTCAGAGCTGTTTTGCGTACATGAAGAAAATGTACATAATAATAAGCAGATGGTATAATGTTATAGCTGGGGGTTATGTTTACATAGGAGTAGTGACATATTTTGCTGACAGTTATAAAAGGCTATCACTAACTTGTCACATTTATTATATACTATCAATAATCAAAATTTGTTCTGGATTATAGCCTCATATTGTTGATGCCAAGTATTATGTCTGCAGTTGTGCAGGAAGGAAGTCTGATACTAAGTGTCTGATTCAATGGTTTTGTCCTCGTGCCATCTGGATAGTTGCACTTCCAATTGCAGACATCTCAAAAATGACCTCTTTAAACTGGATGTCTTTTATGGATTTCGTAGTGTTTACATTAGTGTCATGAGGGTCTGAGTAAAGTACATTAAAGCTAATGCATCACCTGCTGTCAGTTGCCTTCATGGTTTTTGGGATAACCCCTTCATAATAAGAAAAATGGATAAAACAAAAAAAAGCTTTCTTTATTGGCAAATGCATTCTATTCCTTTTAGTATATTGCTTGCCACTACAGATTAACAGAGCCTTTCATTTAAAAGAAATAAGCGATTAGGGCTATAAATCACTGAAAGTAAGTACAGTGTTAATGCACAGAATGTATATTTGGATTTGTTTTGTAAAATAAACCAGGTGTGGCTTCATAACCCCACTAACATGATCCATGCTACACTGGGCTATAACACCCAGATATATAAATATTTACCATCCCGTGACTGCTCCATTGCATGACCCACAAGTATCTACCATTGTGTAATCGCTCCACTGCATGATTATCATTAAGTGACCCAGGCTCTATCTAGGAGCCCGAATACATCTACACGATCATACTAATTACAGTATCTACAGTATCTAAAGGAACTTCCTATACTCTGCATATGAGGTACAGTAGTGGTACTTTTAAGATCATCCTTTTACCAAACCACATTTACAGGTTATCCATATATTCAGTTTACGTTACTGCACTTCTCTTATTAGATTACGCTCCATCCATGACTGTGTGACCCTTGACCGGGCTCCTTTTATACAAGATCATCCCTGATGAACCCAGAAGACCGCTATCTCTGTTGGGGGAAACGCGTCGGATGACATGTTGGATATGAAGCTTAAATTGACTCATTGACAATTACCAATGACCGCACAGTGCACACTAACGGTTCCATCACCGACCCAGTAGAGCAATAATAGACCCAATATTTAGATTATTTGCTGAAATCTTACCATTCACACGACCTGAACAGGTGGGAATAGCTCCACCTTAGTGCAGGGACTTGGCTCCGCTGGGTAAGGGGGACGCCCTATCCTAGCGGCTCCTTAGTTTTTGAGGCAGGGCGAAATAGGCAGACCTATTTGCACCATACCTGTTTTTCCCTTCCTTTTGTATATCCCGGTTACCTGTCTGGGAATCTTCACTGTAAATAGTTTAAATCACCACAATAAATACCTTGTTGCTAGTAATTCTAGCGTTCGTCCACCATTTTGTTTTCCAAAAACTTTTTTCATGTCTGTACTCTAACAATGGGGACTAGAATATATCTTTAATTATCTCATAAGACTGCACCATTAATTTGTTTGTTTGCTCGTAAAATAAATAAAAAATAATATTGGTTATTATTATTATTATTATTATTATTATTATTATTATTATTATTATTATTATTTTAGCCACTCACACCTGAATCACTTTATATCATAAGTTCATGAGTTGAATTCGTTGCCGATATTTTCTGCAGCGAAAACTGCAAGATAAACCTGCAGTAAATAGTGCTAATTTGCCACTGCACATTTTTTATATAGTTTTAAAATCTGTTTTTTTAGATCTAGCAGCGCATGTAATCTACACCAAGGTCTGTAACAATGCATTTTTGTAGATTTGCACATTTTTACCTTATTTATTATGTAATTGGTATTGATATAATATTTGTGCAGGACCAGTAGCTTTTAACCCATTTATTGGTCAAGATTTATGAATCTGCCTGAGACAGAAATGTTTCTGATTTTGACTGTTGGCCATTGTGTAATAGTAAGAGTCAGGGCGCTGCCAAGCAGTTAATCAGCAGGATTAATGTGTATCGGCATCCTGCACATCAGACTCTGATGGCCTAACCTGAGTATAGGCCATCAAGTCCCAAAAAACACTTTAACTTAAAGTGACTCTGTACCCACAATCTGCCCCCCCCCAAAAAAAAAACAAAAAACAAAAAAAAAAAACGCTTGTACCTTCAGATAGCTGCTTTTAATCCAAGATCTGTCCTGGGGTCCGTTTGGCAGGGGATCCAGTTATTGTCCTATAAAACAACTTTTAAACTTGCAGCCCAGTGCCAAACAGGTGTGGCCTAGAGTGTGTGTGCATTAGGCTGGCACACTCTCTCTGTCCCTCCTCCCCACCCTCCTCATAATTAGGAATGCTTCTTGCAGATTTTCTACTATTCATCACCTGTGACAGCACGCACATGGGCTGGATCGTTAGGGCACCTGTCTAGTTTTCACTGCAGAGGAATAGGAAAAATGATAAAGAGGGCAGGGAGGAGGTACGAAGGGTGGTGCAAAGTTAGGGCACAAATGCCACAGCTGTTGGGCACAGGGCTGCAAGTTTAAAAGTTGATTTTTAGGACAATAACTGCATCACCTGCCAAATGGACCCAGGACAGATAATGTATTAAAATCAGCTATCCAAAGGTACAAGTGGTTTCGGGGGGGGTCAGATTGTGGGTACAGAGTCACTTTAAGTTAAAGTGTTTTTTGGCCTATACTCAGGTTAGGCCATCAGAGTCTGATGTGCAGGATGCCAAATGTGCAGGATGCCAAATTTCAAATTGTAAGGAAAACTTTATCTTAAAATTCATGGGATCTACTCTGTATACAAAGTTTAAAAAAAAGAAGAACCTGAATTTAAAACTGTGGGCACTTAGGCTGCATGACCATACATGTCTATTGATTTTACATCACTACTACTTTTCAGGGGCGACCTACCATACTTACTGAAGAACAAAGAGATACCACTTGGGAAGAAGAACATATGAGAATACAGAAGTTCAGATTCACAAACAGGTAATATATTAAGATTAAGTTATCTTCTCCCAGTAATAATGTTGGGAGTGGAGAAAAAAATTATTTATTATTTTCCTGTGTATTGTGGTAATGTACTCTCAGATTGCAGAAGCCTTGCAGTGCCTTGCCATATGGCCCTATTGAACATAGAGTAAATAATAGATTTGTTTTAGGAATATACCTAAGTAAACCATATGGCTTTACTTACATGCATGTCAATGATGATTATAGAAGTTCTTTACATTTGTAGATCCCAGGTGACCTGTTCAACACATTTGCTTTACAATCACTATTAACTATTATTGCAGTTATTATGCCTAAATGGCTGCGGATAACAGAATAAAAATCATAAAAAGACAAATAAATGAATTTATTATACAATGTGGAATTCTGACGCTACTTGTGTATGCAGTCTGTTGAGATGTGTAAACCAAATATGCTTATTCTAAGACTGTGACTCTGTATAGAGTCTTTTTTTTATAAGCATTCTAGTCATTCTCCATTAAAGAGTACAACACTATGCTCTATAGAGTTAGACCTTTTGACTAGAGATGAGAAAACCGGGTTTGGCATTTGATTAGCGGGAGCTGCTCAACTTGGATAAAGCTCTAAGGTTGTCTGGAAAACATGGATACAGCCAATGACTATATCCATGTTTTCCACATAGCCTTATGGCTTTATCCAACTTCAGCAGCCACCGCTAATCAAATACCGAAAGTTCGGGTTCGGATGGACTCAAGGATGCTCGAGGTTCGCTCATCTCTACTTTTGACCAACAAGCTGTGGTACTGTGTGTTCTGAAACCTTTTGGGCCATAGTCAAGATTAAAGAGGTTATGTAGGCTTAGAAAACAATCCTTGTAACGTTCCTGCAGCCCAGGAAACTGATATCACAGATAAGTATATATCTGTACAGTCATTTTCTAGATCACAAGCATTCAATACTTACCACATGCTTGCTATACAGCATCTGGCTTCTCCAGCCTTCCGGCCACTGGCTGTATCTTCAGGCCCTGCATTTTCTGGATGTCAATCATTCCAGAGGAGGCGGAGTTAAGTTATAACAGGGGCCAGAGGACCTGAGAACCAGATGCTGGATCACAAATAGTGTAGTAAATAGAAATAAGGGAATATATAGTATTTACAAAGCAGTGCCTGGAATAGCTGCATCCAGTCCTTGGTAATCCAGTCCAAAAGGAAATCTTGTGATTTAAAGTGACTCTGTATCCACCAACCCACCTCACCAAACCACGAGTACGATGCGTTTGAATAAATCCTTAGCGGTCATGTCTTTTAAAATGTGCCTTGGTTAGAGTAAAAAAATGATCTTTTATTCTGCAGGGCTGTGTAAAACTAGCTTGGCCTAAAGTGTCTTTGTCACCCGTCTGTGATGCCTCTCTTTTCTTCCTCCCAGCCCTACTCATCATTAGGTAGGATTTTTATTCATTGCTGGTATAAACTGCACCTGTGTCGCTAAAGCACAAACGCACTGTTTAGACAAGTGATGAATAGGAGAAATCCTGCCTGGGGGTGTTCCTGATAACGAGGAGGATGGAAAGGAAAGAAGAAGAGGTGTTGCAGACCAGGTGCACAGATACTGTAGGCCACACCAGTCTGACACACAGCTGCAGATTATTTTTAGAGATAATTTTTTTGCTCTAACCAAGGCACAAGGCACATTTTTAAAGACAAAGCCGGTAAGAATGTACTCTCATCAAACGGACAGTACTAGGGTTTTGGTGGGGTGGGTTGGTGGAGTCCCTTTAAATAATTTAGTATATTAATGCTTGATTATAATTTGTCAGCAATAATGATTCAATGAATGCATTCTATAACAGTCCATGAAAAATAACTCTACAATAAGTTCTGATTTTTCATAGGCTTGTTATCTGACAAAGCTTGCATTATGTATGAAGGACAAGTGTGAGACCATGCTGGGTAGTTAGAAAGACAGCCATCTGTCTCACCTACCAGTGAGTTAGACAAGGTATTAGCTCATCTTTAGGTGACCTAACATATGCCTTGAGGAAACATTTACTGTGCCTTTTAACAATTGTTCTTGCCATTCAGCTTTCATATGTTTTTCACAGTAAGAACAGTGAAAGTCTTACATGTGGCACAGGGGTTTTATAGGTTTATATAAACAGGAAATCAGACATATCTTATGAGTATGCAGATAGGCAAAGGAAAAAATTGTCATTCCAATCGCATAATGTCAAATTGATGTCAGTGAGCAGGCCTATTCTGCCACATGGATAGGTATGAGGCTATATTAAGGCCTCAAATTAAGTGACGGTAATAGCAGCTTCTGAACACACTGGTAAATTGAGATGACCTCTTTCCGCAGCAAACGGTTCCTGGCCTTTCCAGAAGTGAAGGGGTGAATAATGAAACCCTCCATCAACCGCTTGCGTGAATGGTGATCAAAAGTTGGTCAAGCATGCCAGCTTCTCCATTATATAGAAATTTTCATTTCAATCCCTTTGCTCAATGAGATCTATTAGTTTTGCTGCAATGAACTGTCAAGTAATACTATTAGCCTCACAAAACATACTAAATGCCACTCACATTTTATAATAGTAATTTTCAGCAGCTCCTACCTTAACAAAACCTATGTTTTTCCCTTTTCTTTTACAGTGACCTGACGCGAAAGTTAGACATTTCAGGGGATGATGGACCACTGGGCATTCACGTGGTGCCCTTCTATTCTTCATTTAGTGGACGGTAGGTTTGAGGTTGCTGACCTCAGGCTTTTATTTCATACTATTTAATAGAAAATGTTTTATTTTCTTTACTAGGTATTTGTAAAAAACATTATTCACCTATCTAAACATAAAACAGTAGGGATCCAATAAAGGAGTTCTGATATTTTATTTATCAATTCCTCTTTATTTGCATATTTATACTTTTACTATATAATGTGTTAAACATTTAACAAATATCTGTGTTGTAGCTCTGCCATAAACCGGCTTTCTATGAGTATTAATTTGAGTAGTTTGTTGCAAGCCCTCAATGTAACATACTGTAGATGTGAAAACCGTTTATTACCTTTCCCAATTCTGATGCAATAGGCCAAACCCACAGCATTTTCCACATTGTAATCCACTCGGACAATCTGTATGTAATACATGCGGATCTTTCTGTAAGATTTAAGCCACTCTGTAGCAGACAAAATCTATGGCACAGCACAAGGACAAAACCTGTTTTCCACAACTACACATCTGCATTCTCCTACTACTAGATAACTGGTTTATTAGTCTATATAAAAGTGTCAATTATATTCATTTTTGGGGAATTGGGAAAGCCAAAAATGAATGAATGAATAAAAATGTCAACATAAGCACCACATGTGGGGATTTGTGTAGCAATCTGTGCTGAAGCTCTGATTTTTTCGATGAATACAAGCAATCAAAAAAGTAGAATACAGAAATATGTCAATCATAGCTGGTCCTAAGGTAAATAACCAGAATTCCTAGAGCTGCCTGGAATACATGCATACAGTGCTTTATCCATGGTTTCTATGCAGCGCTAGGTTGGCATCCATCTTCTGCAGCTTCCTGGTGTCTGACACGGCCTGAGACGATACGTCTCAGGTCCGCTCAGCTAGTCAATGACAGAGGCGGGATCTGAGCGGACTTGAAACGGATCCCGCCTCCGTCACTGACTGGCTGAGCGGACCTGACGTCATGTCTCGGGCCCGCGTCAGACACCAGGAAGCGGCCGGGGACCGGAGCACTGCGATATGGAACCCACCCCTGAAACCGGGGAGGTGAGTGGACGTTGATTCCCTCAGCCACCTCATCCCCGGTCCCAGGGAAAAAATGCCCCCCCCCCCCCTGCTGGAGTACCCCTCGTAAACCCAAACTTACTCTAAATCTGTTAATCTCTACTAATAACAGCTGTGGGTTGCATTGCTCACAATTGTTGAAAAAGCCAACTATTTTGAATAGTAAAAAATATCTCACCGTTTTAAAGTGAACCAATGAAGCCAAAAACGGCAATAAAGCTAAGAAAACATGCTGGTACATCACCCAGCAGGCTTCCCAAGCATACCCCTGTACCCTGTGTTGCCTGTTTAACTAATCAGGAATCTTTCATTTATAAAGTCCTGCGCTGTATGCTAATTCCGTCCAAGTAGTCATCTGGACTGGGGCCCCTCCATGTAGTCACGGTCCTGGGAGGGTTGCAGCGCTGTAATCACGCCCCTCTGGGCATGATGGAAAGTCCTGTACACTGTGATGTCACCCGGGGCTGGCACTGCACGTCAGCACTGCGCCGACGGCTTTACTACATCGTGCATGCGCAGTATAGCAGGTGAAGACACTGCTTTACTGTGCCTGTGTGGCGTAGTACAGCAGTGGCTTCTCCTACTTCCAAAACTGTAAATTCACCCATCAGTAGTAGAGATGAGCGAATAGCTAATCTAAACGAAGTGAAGCTCCACTCATCAAACCACTGGCCTTTTAGCGCTGCTCCTCTCCTTGCTGCTCCACCTTGAGTCCTGGGGAAAAGCTGGATCCAATCCTAGGAAACTAGGAGAAGCAACCTGGGAGGAGTATCAGGGAGCAGTGTTGAAAGGCCATTGGCAATACGCCCATCTCTAATCTGTAGTAATTATTCCCCATAAGAATTTTACTTGTCCCATGTTTCTCTGCTATTGTAACTGGGTTTCTAGTGTGTGGTTGTTGGCAGTTAGATTAATATAGAGAATTCTTTTTTTTTATTTCCTAGTTGTCTCATGTCTTAATGTGGATTACTTGTGATAAGTTACCTACTGCCAAAAAAGATTTATCCTTTGCTTGAACCTCTAAGACTGTCTCCAGTTTTCATAAACAAAATTCCCTTCCAAGCTGTCTTCATACATTTTTATCTTCCATCAGCTCATTGTTTTTCCCTTCAGTCCTGAGGTTCTGCATTAATCTAGTGTTAGCTCTGTTTGCCCAGTGCATGCAACTGATCTGTATCTGCCTTACTCATCCTCTTTTCCCAGAATCTTTCTGTATCTTTGCTAAAGTCTTTATTTAGCACAAGAAAGTACACCCCCCAAATAAATATATAGTAAAGGTGGCTTACCTTAATGCTTCATATGTGTCTCTATTAGAAGAAAGTGGAGTAAGAGTAATTCTGCATTTCCAGTGAGTCATAAAATATCAAATTATTCTCAAGTAGACTAATCATCTACTTAGCGTACCCATAATGCATTTCTAGCTTCTAATGGATTTTCTCCTTTTACCATTCCTTGTATTAAGTGCCACGGTAGATTCTGAGTAGTCAAAACATTTTTACTTGTCTATAAATGTGTAGTTTACCCTGTGTTTTTCCACTGGTTATTAACCTTTTATTGGGAGACTCTAGGGGAAAACGTTTTAAAAACATGTGGTGTAATGTAAAGTTCTTTGTGTTAAAGAGGGGGACGTCATCTGTAAATTACTTAATATCGTCTTAAACCCACTCATCTATACATATACTTATACCCTTAAATGAATGTATAGGGTTGGCCCTATGTCTCTATAAAGTGACAGGCAGTTTAGTCAATGATAAAGCAACCACAGTACAACATGAAATTATAAAGGTGGAAATTGTCTGTTAACTAATTTTTTAATATATTTACTAGAACTCTTTCCTTTCTATTTAACTTCTTAAGGACCCATGCCGTACGGGTACATCATGGAATCCTTTCACTTAAGTATCCATGGCGAACCCGTACTTCATGGAGTCCGCCTGTGCTTTGAAGTGAGCTCAGGAGCTGAGCTCACTTCAAAGCTTGTGGGGACCGGCTGCTATATGCAGCCAGGTCCTCACTGTTAATGATAAGCCTCCGTGACCGCGTGGCCGCCCACCATTAACCCCCGCTGTGCTCCTGTCACTGACCAGTCGCTGGTTTGACTGCCGGGAGGAAGGTAAGAGACCTCCGGCAGTCAGATACAACGATCGGAACCCCCGCAGTCACATAAAACTAATAAATAAAAAAACATATAATATACCATAGCGTGAGTAATCATCCAATATATTAAAATAAATCAATAATGTTCCCGCACGGTGAACAGCGTAAACAAAAAGCGTTAAAAAAATTTCAGAATTGATTATTTTTATTACATTTTATTTTAAAAAATTAATAAAAATTGATCTCTACATCTACACAAATATGGTACTAAAAAAACTTGAGATCGTAGTGCAAAAAATTGGCCATTGTAATCACACCTATTTGCAAAAAAAAAAAAAGTTTGACTGTTAATAAAAATAGTAAAACATTAGAAAAGCTATCTAAAATGCATATCGCTGTATTTAGACTGACCTAAAGAATAAAGATAAAATGTCAGTTTTACTGTAAAGTGCATTACGTAAACACGGAACACCCCACACACATACTCACACAATGTTCCGTCATACATGGTATGGTAGATCAAAAGGTGGCATTACAAAGTACACCTGTTTCTTAACAAAACAAGCCCTTACACGGCTCAGTAGCTGGAAAAATAAGAGTTATGGCTTTAAGAAAACGAGGAAGAAAAATCAAAAACGCTAAATTGAAAATTGTCCCGGACCTTAAGGCCATTTTGGGCTCTGTCCTTAAGGGGTTAAAGGGGAGTTACTTTTGGTTTTAAAGGGTTAGTTAGGATTTGAAGAAAAGTAAGAGCTAGGAAAAGAAGCATAAAATAGGATAAAAATGTTACCCACTCAGCATTGCTGCTACCACTCCACTCCAGCATTGACATCACATTTTATGCCGGTATATGATCTTAGCAGGCCATCTTTGCCGACGACCGTTAAAAAGATTTCCAATATGTGCTAATGACAGCTGTCTATAATGATCATGATCATTAGCACACGTCAGACATCTTGATGGCCGCCAGCAATGACGGACAAAAAAATCCTGTAGTGTAAACTTAGGCTCCCATTGCAGTTTCCCATTGCCAATCACATACCTTGACCGATGCCGTGTGATGGGTTTGTTGCTAGAAAAGTTCTTTATCCCGGTCTGACAGTGTCACAGGAAGAGGGAACCTTCAGCCCTCCAGCTGTTGCAAAACTACAATATCTATCATGCATCGACAGCCAAGGACTGATTTATTATGAGCAGGTGTAGAGGCACCTGCCTCAGATTTCTCTTAGTAAATTTGTAAAGATTAGAAAAGATTTTTATTATTATGGTGCGTTTACACAGAAAGATTTATCTGACAGATATTTTTAAGCTAAAGCCAGGAACAGACTATAAACAGAGAACTTTTCAAATCCATTCCTGGCTTTGGCTTCTGTCAGATAAATCTCTCTGTGTAAACGGACCATAAGACCAGCGTATGCCGGTCTTGATAGATTCCCATCACAGTGTTAAAACACTCACTTCATCAGGTGATCAATTAGCACTGCCCACCAGATTTAATATCCATTTAAAGTTTTGTGTAAAAATGATGCAATACTTTAAAGAAGCAATCATGGCTTCCTGGTCTTAAATAACATTATAGTGTTTGATCTCTGACTTTTTTTTTATGCCGACCATGGTTCATGCGCTTGCCATTGCCATATATTGTTTCTTTTTAAGGGTGCGTTCACACGTACAGGATCTACAGCAGATTTGAAGCTGCAGATTCAAAGCCAATCAATTCTGGGCCATCAAATCTGCTGCGGATCTGCTGCAGATCCTGTATGTGTGAACGCACCCTAAAGACAAATTCTGTTATTTCCTCCCTCAATCCAAAAATATACCAATAGGTTTATTGGCTTCCACGAAACTGGTCATAGTGTGTATGCCCGAGACTCAAAAAGTACTACTTGTGTCATTACTAGAGATGAGCGCAATTCGAACATGCTCTGGTCTGTCCAAACCTGAGCATGCGGCATTTGATTACTGGTGGCTGCAAAAGTAGGATGCACCAAGGCTGCCTGCCGCATGCTCCATTGTGTGCAGCGGTGAATTCGGATGTGGGCACACAAAGGTGCGCCCACATCCAAATTTAGCAGAAATTAAGATCATCCATCCGGGTCACAGAACAACCCGTGTTATGCGTAGTGTGAACCTGGCCATAGGCTGTATCCATGTTTTCCAAGACTCTCCAGTGCTGTATTCAGCTTCTTCAACTACCAATCAAATGCCACAAACTTGAGTTGTGCTTGTCTCTAGTCATTCCCCTTTTTTCACTTTAGGAAATGAGATGTGCTTTGATATTTCACATCAACAACAAAAGACTTTTGCCATGACTGCCTCATATAGCTAAAATAATATACAATAACCAGTGCAAACACCTTTTCTCCCTATTCATATTACTTGTTTGCAATGTCAAAATAGAAAAACAGTGCTGTGTATATGGCTCAGCCTCTTACTTTGATCTGTATGTGGGAAAACAACAAGAATAAACAGTAGAGGCCATATTTCCATGTTGATAGGAGACCACCAAGGTGTAAAATATATGTCACTGACTGTGTTGCTCTATTTTTGCAAACTACATGGAATTTAGTACATAAAGTTTATTGGAAACATTTTATCTTACAATAAAGTTGCTTAATTTGTTGTAATATTCATTCTAATAGCCGTAATAATATTAGGTATCTATTCTTTTTAAAGGGGAACTCCGGATAAGAAAAACTTGTTTTCTATTAAAAGTACATTAAGGCTGCGTTCACACTACGTATATTTCAGTCAGTATATGTATATTTCAGTCAGTATATTTCAGTCAGTATTGCAACCAAAACCAGGAGTGGATTAAAAACACAGAATCTGTTCACACAATGTTGAAGTTGAGTGGATGGCTGCCATTTAATGGCAAATATTTGCTGTTATTTTAGAACAATGGTTGTTATATTGAAATAATGGCAGTTATTTACTTTTATATGGCGGCCATCCACTCAATTTCACCATTGTGTGAACAGATCCTTTCTGTGTTTTTAATCCACTCCTGGTTTTGGTTGCAATTCTGACTGAAATACACTGACTGAAATATACGTAGTGTGAACACAGCCTAAAAGTTATATAGATGTGTCTATAAAATGTATTACTGTATCTGTACAGTTTTGCCACAATGGTAGCTGATAGAAATCCAGGAAGTGAAAAAATATGGCCTCTGTGCGGATCCACATTGTCTCCTGCTCCCACTGCTCTCCCACCTTAGGAGACAAATCTTCCATGCCTTTGTCTCACATTGTGTGTGTTTGCTAGGCACAGGCTGATGATGCAGACAGGGGGCAGGGCGTGATTCACCATCTCAGACTGGCCAGAAGCAGGTGTTTCAGCTTCGCTGTAACACAAATAGATAATGCTAAACAGCAGAGAGGATAAGAGCTAACACTGCCAATCCCACCTGCACAAAAAACAAGGCATAAACAGTATATCCCATGTAAGATAATATCGGATAAAGTCCTTTTTGTGGCAATCAGCTCCAAAGATAAAAGATGCTTAATCGTAATATGTGCGTGGAGATGAAAATAAAAAAATAAAAATTTAATTTAAAAAGTTTGCTTTATTCCAATAACAGCTTTACAGGTAGAGAATACAGCGTGCTTTGCGGGTGGGACCACAATGAAATTATGTACTGCAAATAATTCAGTAACACAATGAAACTGCAATGTGTGAACACAGCCTAGATGTGCTGCAACAGCTTTGGGCGGGGAATAGGCAGGGTGGGGGACTGTAATGGAACAGCAGAGGGAAAGCATTGCATTCTGGAACCTGTAGTACTGAATACATCTGCTCAATCAGAAAATACAGAAACACAAAACAGAACAAACCCCCCAAAACAAATGGATTTTTGGTAGTTTCAAAACTGGGATAGATAGGTAAGTATTGTTATATGCTTCTGCAGAAGTTTCATTTTTTTTTTCCCCTCTACCCGGAGTTCCCCTTTAAATTTTAGGTACCTTTTTTCTTTCATCTGATATTGCATAAGTCATACCACAGTCCGATTGTAAATGAAATATATGGCTTATACTCTCTTTATTATCTTAGAGCTCTGGGCTTGTATATACGTGGCATAGAGGAGCACAGTAGAACTAAAAGAGATGGCCTTTTCCAAGAAAATGAATGCATTGTGAAAATCAACAAAATTGAGCTTATAGACAAGTCATTTACCCAGTGAGTACAGAGGTCTATTTCTACATGTGCTGAGTGTAAAAGAGACGCAAAAGAGACAAAGAGTGATTATAAAAAGAAGGAATTATGAGAAATGTTAAAGGGAAACTGACAGCATGGAAATGCATAACACCTGTGCTGCCAGTTTCTCATTGGCGATTACATATATATACTTACCTTCCAAGGTGCTGTGTGATCCGGCCTGTTTTTTTTGGTACAGGCTGGATCACAGAGCAGCGCAAATGGTTAGTATGCACAGCTCTTTTGAGCGGTAATAGGAAACTGACAGCACGGATATATGCATATCTGTGCTGTCAGTTACTCTTTAAGCATAATGAAGAAGTAGCAATTCACAGGTAGCAATTCACTTATGGTTTATTGAAATCTTTGAGATTTCCAGTTTTAGGCTACAACGGGAAAATAATGGCTGTTTTACTGGGCGACCATTATTTTTAGCGTCAAACTATGTCTGTCTATTGATGAAATGATGATCATAGTCTGAAAGATGGCCATCATTTTCTTGTTGTTGAAACATAGCCTTAAAGGGGTTTTCCAATGATGAACCTTATTTTCAGCTAACAAATAAATTAACATATACAATATTTGTTATTTACCTTACTTTGTTGCCTTTCTGTTATCTTTCATGCTTTCCTTCTGCTTCTAATGGAAACTATCTGTTCTGTTCTGTTTGTTTGTTTTTTTGTTTTTTTTCATCCCAATCTTGTGTCCAGTATACATCCTATAACATACTACTTTTTTTTGCATGACACCCTAGGTGGGAATTCAGCCAACTCTACCTCCCTCTCACTATATGGAATGCTTCTTTATTTGTAGTGGGAAGGGTTATAGTTATAAGGGTTATAAGCAGGTATAATGGGTGGGAGATAGAGTTGTTTCTGATTAGAGTGCAGAACAGAGCAGGCAGTTCTCATCAGAGACCGAAGGTAAAAATAAAAGACCACAGAAAAGAAGTTTTATATGTCCACTACATAGTAAAATAGATTGAATTGTTAAAAAAAGGATAATAAAAGATATTAACATTTATTTGAAATATTTTACATAGAAATAAGTTCACTTTTCAAAAGTTGGTTCAGCCACTTCAGCCAAACCTCCACAAAAGGTTTGAACTTTTATGACTTCCACTACTAAGATTCCCAGGGACGCATGCATTGTATCTATTACAGAAAGCTGGGGATGCGTGAAGCAATTTGCTCTGACTGCATCTTATCTCTCAGAAAACATCACGACCAATATAGAGATCCCCATACACCTTAAAACCAAACTATTAATATTTAGTAGTCTATCTAAATATATGTTTCATTACTCATTGTTTCCACTTCTTATTATTTCCATTCTACTACTTTGAATCTTTATGACCCAGCAACCCCAAAATAAACTTTTCTTTGATACTTTTTCTTATAGCACCCCATGTGCATTTTCAGCTCTTTCAGATAATAGGCTAAAATGTATATATAAGAGAAGAATACCATGATCTCTGTGCATGCTTGCTTTTACTAAAAGCTATGCATTTTGGGCCTATAAAATAATTTTCATTTATTTCAAACTATCACCATGTTTTTAGGGCACAAGATATATTCCGACAAGCAATGAAGCATCCCAGTGTTTTGGTGGAGGTTGTCCCATCCCATAACCGTGAGCTGTACGAGAAATCCTTTATTTCTTCTCTCTCAAACTTGGACAATGATGAGGATGAGGATGATGAAATTCCCAACCTAAAGCCACCTCCTCCACCTACTCATGGGAAGTTAAATGCAAAGATGACTGAGCAAAGTAATGGCTTTGAAATAGCCCAGCCACTACACCCTTCACTAATCTCAGATTTGACAAGTCATGCTGGTACATACTCCCCTCCATCTTTGTCACCTCTGCAATTTGGAAGCAAAAGATATGCCAAGAGAATAAGAATTGATCTGAAGAAAGGTAATTTCCTTTTATTGGAAGTGCACTTTAGGACTAACACAAGTTAGTCTTTACAAGAATATGAAGTAACTGTTTTCTACGCCTATTCACATTCTTTGTTATTTCTATCCTTTCCAGGTCCAGATGGACTTGGATTTACAGTTGTCACTAGAGACTCTACTGTACATGGACCTGGTCCTATTTTTGTAAAGAACATTCTTCCCAAAGGAGCAGCCATAAAAGATGGACGACTCCAGTCTGGAGACCGGATAATTGAGGTATGTGCCCTGTCTCTTCTATTCTCCTTTTCTGGAAAAGTAGATGAATTCAAAGGCCAAGAACATTTATATTTCTCATTTAAATCTCATCATTCCAGCATTCATGCATAATTTATTTAACATGTGTGGTTTATACTGACTCATTGTGAGAGGAATTTTTCTAATCAGGACAAAATATCTTAGATAAGGCAAGATGAAAATTGGATTGCAAATGACAAAGTAAACTTGCTAAAATCTAAACCAATTTAAAAGCTATTCTATTTTGTATGCCATCAGTCAAGCATTGTTTTTTACGTTTCAAACTATTTGCCTCTTCGTTTCACTCTTTAACCCCTTAAGGGTGCAGCCAGCTTTGGCTATAAGGACCTAGCCCCATTTTTCAAATTTACATGGCAAAAATCTATAAAAAGTCTCAGGACAACCTATTCAAAAAAATTAAATGTAAAATGACTTATCTGAATACCCCAGCTAATAATGAGTGAGTGAGCCTATTTTTTAGGCTATGACTGGAACATGGCCACCATCTTGAAAGCTGCCATACTAGATCAAGGGCAAGTTCTCAATGAGAAGTTTGCTTATCAGACCAGACCAGAATTGTCTCAGAGATGTGTTGCTGTAATCTGATCTGCAATATCTCTTGTTCAAAAGTTATCAACGGAAAAAGTTTCTTTTTGTTCAGCTTCAGCGTTGTTTTTAGCACATTTCTGGATATTTTTTGCAAATAACTTTTGAACCACAAAAAAAATTGCCACTCTGATTGGTCTTTTCAATCTTTACATTGGAAAACCGCTACAAACCATGAGAATAGAGGGTTCTGACTTCCCCATTTGAACAGGGTGGTGGCACATGTACACTACTTGATTCATTGTCTTTAGGACTGACAGAAGTAATCCATTGCTGCACTGACCTATCTCTGTCAGTTCAAAACACATTTAATAGAATAGTAGTGTGCATCTACCATCTTCAAATGGAACTTGTGATCCCTATTCCCATGATCTGTGGGGATATCAGTAGTCATTCATTTACTACCTAACCTGAGAAAGGATTGTAAATGTTATTACTAGTATGGAGACCAAAATAAAAATTTCTTGTGGTGTTTTTTTACACCACCATTGTCTTTTTTAATAAGTAATAGGGACGTACTGAGAGGTGTGACCTTACGTGGCTGAAGTATTTACTATTAAAAACACCAGAAAACTGGCATAAATCAGGCAGAAATCTATGCATTTTCATATTAATAACAAAATAAATATTGATGTGCATAAAACATCAATCTTAAATGGGCAGTTCAGCAAACAATGTATTCTTTCAAATTAATTGGTGCCAGAGATTTTTATTATACTTCTTTTAAATAATCTCAAGTCTTCCATTGCTTATCAGCTTCTGCATGTCCTGCAGTAAGTGGTGTATTTTTCCAGTCTGGAGAGCAGGAGAGGCTTTCTATGGGATCCTCCAACACACAGAGGGGAAAAATGATCTGTGTAGGTGGATAGTTAGTACTATAGCCGTATAAATTCAACATACTGCTATAGAACAATTCAGGTTGGACGTTCCCTTCCCCTTCCTCGGGTGAACTCTGCACAAATTTGGTAATGATTCTTTTATGTTTGAATGTTTTATATGTTTTAGTTCTGTTTTCCAATTTACAGCAATGTAACCTCTTCACTCCTTGGTCCTTGTTCAGCATGCTGTGAAATGGCTTTGCCAGTGCTGGGGAAAGGGGTCAGCTACATTATAATGGCAAACAGGCTGCATTATTTTGTCATAAAGCAAATGCTGAAGTCTGTCTTTTGGGTATGCAGTCCGAATGTCATAGTCTAAGAGAATGCCTGTGATAACTGGGCTGTCATCTACAGATGTGTCAAAAGCAGATTTTAAATAATGGCCTCTCACTGAAATGGATTTTGCAATCTTTCGTATAAGGCATGCTTTACCCATGCATGGGGATGTACATATGAAATTTAAAGGAGATTAGAGATTAGATAAGATTATCCAACAATTCCACTTGTTCCATTAGATGTTCTCCAGAGAAGGCAACCTCTAACTAGTTACAGTACGTTCCTGAAAGGTTTGGCTTGTTTTCCAGGTATAGTAAATGTGGGTATTCGGTGTCTTTGCAAAAGTTTAATTTCATATTATACTGTAAAAATTCTGCTAGGACATAGGGATAGATTTTTTGAATTAGATACTGTTTCTTAAAGCCCTTTTATTGCCATTTTTTCTTACCAGATAATTAGCATGTGTTAAAGGGCCAGCAGTCAGCTGACTACCAAGCAAACCCCTGCTCGCCTTTTGTGTTACTCTGTTTAAACAGGAAATGTGCGGCCGATAACTCTGCAATTAAATGTCCACATGAATGATGCAGAAGAGTGCCGCTCTTACTGATCAGTGCGAGATGTGTGGCTGATATCTGATAAAAGCAAAGCAAATCGCCAGATTGCCACTTTTGCTAAGCATCTCCCACCATCTAATATGACCTAAGTCTATTTTCATAGGTCTGATATAAACTTTCAGTTGTAAAAAAAAAAATAAGTAAAATTACCTGGATTTCTCCTGTGTTTCCTAAATAACATATGCCATGTATTATCAGAGCTGCTTTTAGAACTATTGCGTGGATAACACAGTACCTCACTGTTTACACATAAACATGATGTCATTCTCTACATTTAGTGACTTTTTGAAATTAAGTAGTTTTTGTTCAGTTATAATCTGTGTGATAGTTTAAGCATACAAATTGGATTAATATGAGGTCAGACTACTAACAGCCTAATGCTATATTCTCATTTAGGTTAAAGGCCAGGCCATTGCCGGCAAGACACAAGAGGAGCTGGTGGCCATGCTGAGGAGTACCAAACTAGGAGAGACTGTTTCTCTTGTGGTTGCCCGACAGGAGGAAGCCTTTCTGCCCCGCGAACTGGTAATCTCAATAACAATGCATTTCTTAATGCTTTTTCTTTGTCAGATGGACCGTGTCTCAGTGAGACGGCAAACCATGGTCTGCCAGCTCTGAGTACACTACATCAAAATCAATGATTTACTATCAGTCTATGAAATTTGATTTCCAAGCCCTGGTGACATCATAAGCTATGGGATGTGATGTTGTCATGGGCATCATACAGCTGATTTATGGAGAAGTCCATGAATATATCCAACTCCAGAGAAAATGTGTAGATGATTTAAAACCACCATGACAAGTCATAAAATGTAACCCTGCAGGATTTAAAAGGCACACAGAGGTAAAATGGCACGCTGATCTGATCCCAGCATGATAAATGCATGGTTAAGCTTGTCGGATCTTATTGTATTACTTAAATGGTTTCAGTGAACACTTTGTGTAATTCCTAATAAGTCTTGAGATATTCTGTAATTATAACAAATTTTTCACTGACAATCGATTTTACAGGCTTCAGGGTTCCTTTGCTTGAGCTCTGTCAGCTGGTTTATACAGTGCTGCACCAGCCTGTGTGTACAAGTAGGTGCAGTGAGATAAGACTGCAGAAATAGCATTATCTTTAAATGCATAGCTTCCAATGGTTATTTAATAATATATGAAATGTATAGTTCTAATTCTGTAGCAGCAGAGTTATACTTTAAGGGATTTTACAAGATACAATCGATTCATTCTATAGTTATGCAACTTTCTAATAACTTCATTTAGATTCTTTACCATATCAATCCCTTTCCTCAGATTGAGACTGTTAAAGGGGTGCTCCAGCGCGGGGGCACTTTTTTGGGGGGACCGGGGAGGAGGTGGCTGAAATAAAAGACGTCCACTTACCTCCCCGGTTCCAGCGGCGGGTCCCGCATCACGGCGCTCCTGTCCCCGGTTCCCGTCCGCTTCCGGGTGTCTGACGCCGCCCGAGACGCTACGTCTCAGGGCCTCTCAGCCACTCAGTGAAGGAGGCGGGATCCGAGCGGACTTCAAACGGATCCCACCTCCTTCACTGAGTGGCTGAGCGGACCTGAGACGGCACGTCTCGGGCCCGCGTCAGACACCCGAAAGCGGCTGGGAACCGGGCACCGGAGCGCAGAGATGCGGGACCCGCCGCTGGAATCGGGGAGGTAAGTGGACGTCTTTTATTTCAGCCACCTCCTCCCCGGTCCCCCAAAAAAAGTGCCCCCACGCTGGAGCGCCCCTTTAAGGATGCAGGTAAAATGCTGTTATATTTTAAGTCTTGTATACTCTCTTAAACATTAATTATATTTGCTATTTGCAAATCTGACACTTATTGCTGCATTGAAGGAATACTACTCTAATTAACATTCTGTATGGTGTCCATGCTAGCATCACTGCTGGGGACAATGATTGGCTATGGTGATCACATGGTTATACGTAATGAGATCATATGAATTTAATGTGTAGGTACCACCCTAATGCCTTTGGACAATATTACAAGGAGTAGAGAAGAACTGGCTAACCGCGAGTGAGTTTTGCTAAGTGGTTACTGGTTTATTGTCCATATCACAGACTTACATGACTATTCATATAAGCTGTTGGCCATGTTAACATTTTGGGGGTGATGCACTTCCTTACACTCAATGCTTGCATCTGTGAAGAGAAGCATACACCTTGCTCAGCAGTAGTCATTAGCATGCCACACTCACCAGGTTTCAAATACTGGTATCAGTCTGAGGAAGGGCAGTATGCCCGAAACATTAACATAGCTCTATGAATTATATGCTTGTCAGTGTAAGCTTGGAATATGGACAAGAAACCGTAAACCACTGCCCGAAACGTTAACATAGCTTTATGAATTATATGCACATCAGCGTAAGCTTGGAACATGGACAAGAAACAGTAAACCTCTAAGCAAAACTCTTGGTGTTATGGATATACTTATGTGACCTCATTGTCACAGAAAGGTAAATCAGAAGTGTTTTGAACTGCTGGAGTGTTGGTACTGAAGAGATGATTGGATAGGTGAGTAATTTTTGTTTGTTTTTTATTGAGTTGCATTTTAAAAGATTGTCTACTCATAAATTTCTTAAACTCTACCCTTTGAAGCATTAATGTCAGTTGTTATAACTCTTGCTGTTTCATCACATATGTCAAAAGTTACCAATTGCAGTGGATCTCACTACTGGGACATGCTGTGATCCCAAGATATAGCTAGGGCAGTGTGCTCCACTCCCCAACTGGCCCAAGATTTCACTCTTTCACTTCCACTACAGTGAACCCCTCCCAGCTGTCTCTCACTCATAATCGCAGCAGAGACCTGCTGTGATCAGTAACTTTTGACACGTCGTATCTTTTGACGCTTCGTATCAAAAGTTATAAATAACAGTAACACTTTAAATGGGTTTTCTGATTATTATTAATTGTCCCCAATCTACAGGATACTGGATAGGACAAAACATAAGAGCAAGGCCACGGCTCTAGAGATTTCTGGGGTTCCTTTAAGAAAGCAGATGTATAGAAGTCTCAAAACATGGCAGAACTAAAGTAAAGTTACATGAGATTTAACTACATAAGTGCTATAGCTCTTAAAGAGGTTGTGCAGGAAAAAATTACACTTCCACAGGATAGGGGGAAAATAGGAGGTCACGGGGGTCCGACCTCTGCACCCCCTGCCAATCTCTGTATCGGGCCCTGCAGGCTCTGTTATGAATAGAGCCACAGGTCTGGCACGCGACCCGTGGCTCTGTTCATTTCTATGGAGTCGACAGAAAGAACCTAATACAGCGCACTTCCGGCATACTCTGCTCTTTACATTGCTACATATAAATGAATAGAGCTGCGGGTCGCGTGCCGGACCCACAGCTCTATTCATAACAGAGCTGGTAGGGCCTAATACGAAGATCAGCTGTGTACAGAGGTTGAACCCCCCAAGACCTCTAACTTTTCATCTATCCTGTGGAACGGTGAAGAGTAATTTTTTCCTGGACAACTTCTATAATAGCCATAGAAGTCCCTGCAGTAGCTAGATGATCGATAAAATAAGGACCAGCCAATGGTTGCATATTCTTCTTCCAATAATCATTAGAGAGCAATAAGAGTATTCTTACGTCTGTATATTTATGGTTTGTTTTTACTTCTACATGTGTCTTGTAAAACATTTCATTACAGTTAAGTCTAAAAACTTTTTTCATGGACTGCTCCTGTTTTTCACATGACATATTCCGGTCTGAGATTATATCTGTGTGAATACAAACTGAATGAAATCTGCTTTTACAGCAATTTTACAAACTAATTTGTTAGTGTACAGTAAGTGGATCATCCTTCTGGTTGTCAATGACTGAGCTTCTAAATTTCCTGCCTGCACTGAGGTTTACATTACTTTTTAATATCTGCCTGTTCGTAACTCATAGCCATTTCCACTGGTTTTTAATCGTCTGCCGTGGGAGATGTATCAGTTCCATTACAGACAGAGAATGTGGTGTCCTGCCTTATCTTGATTGATGTAGGTGTGTGTGTATTTGACCTCTTATTGAGGAGCGTGCAGGATGAAGGTTTGCTCAAAAGCTTCCTTTTCCTGTATATTAGAAGAACTTGGCCAGACAATGTCATCTGCACAGATCTCATAAAATGACCGTTCTGTTCTTTTGATCCTGGGCCTCATTTTCCATGTAGCACATGTCCAGGTTTTCCTGTTTCCTTGTTTTTTTTAACTCTCTCCTGTATATATGTGTAAGTGAGGGAATATATGAGTGACACACACAGGAAGCTTTGTGAAAAGTTTCACGTCTGGCTTTTGACCCTGCATATTTCCGAAAGAATAGAGAAGCGTTGATTCTTTTTATGATGCTGCTAAAACATAATCACCCTGAATGAGTGTGCAAATTATTTAATCCATACAGTGAAGGGGCTGTTAATGTGTGCGAAGCTGCTCCAATGTGAGTGGTCCCCTACACATCTGTGTCGCTGGTGCCGAAAGTAATGACAGGCAGCCGTGATCACACAGCTGCCTATCATTAATCCCTTAAACGCTGCAATGCATAGAAATTGCAGCATTTGAGGAAGTCAGTGACAGAATAAGAATATGCAAAAGACATTTTTTTGAAGCCAAAGCCAGGGATAGACTTTAAACAGGGGACAGGTCATAAAGAAAGATTTCATAAGATTTAACCTCCTCTCAAATTCATTGCTGGCTTTGGCTTCAAAAATCTGTCAGATAAATCTGTGTATAAATGCAGCGTAAGATTCTTGACGACAAAGTAATCTTACAATATGACTATTCTTTTTCTCCAAAGGTAGTTTGTGGTTTTCACAGAGGTCAGGGTATCATATTGCTCTCCTTTTGCAGTTCTCGCAGCAATGAGCGTGAACAACAATTCCACAACAATTTGCCTAGATGTTGGAAGAGTTACCATCATTTCCTTATCAGTTACTAGATCATTGAAAGTAGATGAAAATTGGTTCATTCAATGTCAAGGAAAGAATAGGGGCAAGAAGGTCTCAAAAGATACCATCATTAGATGGATTAAACTTACAAAGTCAGCACATGGTCAAGTATTCATTTGTGAAGCACTACCGGTTGGATGTTTTGGCAAATCATCACTGCAAGCTGTTATCCCTCCCTGAGACTCCTAATTATGTAGGTCGCCAATCATGGTACTGTCATGAAGGAGGATGCTGTGGAAATACAAAATAATACTGATAATCCACTTTCCATAAATCTTTAATGACAGCACCACCTTAATTCCTACCCTATCAAACTACTGGTTATGGGTTTGTAAAAACATGGGTGCTCCTCTACCTTTAAAATTGAATTTACTTTGGGTGTGCATAAGTAGGGGCCTTTTAAACTTGTCTGTGTCCTGTCCCTACAGAGATGAACAGAGTATCCTCTAATCATTTAGTATTTTTTTACAGCTCCAGGGCATCCTTCCTATAAACTGGTGTCCAGAACTGAACAGCACATTCCAGAGGAGGCCCCACCATTTTTTTTTTTTTTTTTTTTTTTTTTTTTATAAATGGGTAGTAATATGTCCTTGTCTCGCGAGACCTTGCCTCTCACTGTATAAAATGGGATTACCCCTTAAACTTATGGCAGCTGGCTGTATAGATAATCATATTCTTATCAAGCATGCAGATCTGTGGATTTGTTGAGAGGGTATTTCAAGATTAATCAATTGCTTTTCAAGCTTTTGTTGTCATAGCTTAATAATTGTAATTACTTGCTCATTTTTAACACAAGTTCCTGGCTGACAATTTCACACATTAACATGTTAATGATTATATAAGAACTAAGTAGCTGGAGTTAATTATTCACTTTGGTGAGGAAACTGTTTCTTACAATGTATGGCGTACATGTCACTCTTCAATAAAAGAGTCACAGAAAGTTTGTCTGCCATTTATCTCTGTACTCTGACTTTTTATTAACCTACTGATCAAATGCAAATTTTGATTTAATCTAAGCTAGGTAATACAACTAAAAAAGTGGAGAAAAGTGCTATTTGCTTATTTTAATAACATTTTGTTAGGCTGTCAGGTTATATGTAAAGCCAGTCATTTCATTAAAACCCTTTGTAAAACAAAGCTGACTTCTCTAACTTGTGGCAAGGTAATAACATTTGATTCTATCACTAGGAAACCCTTGTCTGCCATATTTGGAACCCATTCAAGCAAACCTAAGGACATCCCCTCTGTTCTGCCCATATGCTCTTTATTTGACAACCCTTCAAAGTAGCATTTAAAGGAAACAATCATCTAACCTGCTTTTATGTCCCTATGGGGCACGGGGTTCACCATTTTCAGGATATAAACAGTTTATTAAATATGGTAAAGAGGTGTTTTGGTTCACTGGAGGCAGGGCTACCACCTGATCAGCCCCCGTCGGCCTGTCCTCTTAACTAATTTTAGCATTGCGGGGCAAAGCACAGCCAAAAAAGTTCAATGGGAAGAAAGGCTTGCCAGGGAGAATCCGGTGACCTGAGGGTGGTAGCCCTGCCTCCAGTGTACAGAAACGCCTCAATAGCATATTATAGAAACTGCAACGATCCCAAAAGCGGCAATGAAGATCAAGAAACTTACCTTCATCCTCAGCGCCCTGTGCCCCATAGGGACATATCAGCTGGGTAGATGGTTTTAACCTACTAATAATGCTTCACTGTCTGTTCACATCTGCAATGGGGACATTGTTAGGTTGGGCAGCACTGATTTATGGCTTCAGTTACTGTCTTTTGTAATAACTTTTGAGATGTCATAAAATATTTGAAAAGTTACTGATTGCACCAGGTCTCAATCCTGGGACCCTCTATGATACGAATATACAGGTGGGGAGAGTGTGTGTCATGGCATGTCTCTCACTGGCTAGCAATCAAATCTGACAAGTTCACTTCATAGCCTTTAATTCCGTAAACAAGCCAGATTTTATTGGCAGCCCTGGAGCCATGCATGCTGCTGTGCACTCTCCCCAGTTGTATCTTGGGATCGCAGTGGGTATCAGGAGTGAGCTCCTTTGCCAATAGTTTCCATGCTATTTAGAAAACTTGATTAAATCCGCATACCTCCCAACTTTTTTGACGCCCAATGAGGGACACTTGTGGTTCACGCTAGGAAAATTCTTCAGACATTTCCATACTTTTCAATTAAAGGATGAATTCACACATTCAGGATCTGTGTTTCAGTAACTGTCCACTTTTACAAAGACTTAGGCTGGGTTTACATATATAAGTTTGCATCAGTTGCATTTTTTTTCTAAAAACTGACCACAACTGATGCCACAACTAATGCCAAAAATGCATCAGTTGTGATCAGTTTTTCTATCCTTCTTTTCATTAAAAACCATCAGTTTCCATCAGTTGCCATCAGTTACCACAAGTTGCTCTCATCAGTTGACATTTTTTTCCCCAGTATGTTTTCCTGTCATTCTCAATGGGATTTGCGGAGGAGCGCAAAGGGGGGGGGGGGCTATATACGAATTGGGGCAGCTCACAGGGGGCTATATACTACATAGGGAGAGCACACAGGGGGGCTATATACTAATTGGGGCAGCTCACAGGGGGCTATATACTACAAGGTGAGAGCGCACATGGGGGGGGCTATATACTACTGGGGGAGAGCACACAGCGGGGCTATATAGTACTGGGAGAGAGCGCACAGGAGGGCTAAATACTACTGGAGGAGCAACAGGGGGGGCTATATACTACTGGGAAAGCAACAGGGGGGCTATAGGGGAGGGGGAGAGCACACAGGGGGAGAGATATGTACTGTGCTACTCTGAACTGATGCTGAACGCCGGATGCCAAAGCCGAACGGCATGCGTCCTCCCCGGCGAGGCATCCGGCGCTCTATTTTTTTGAATGAGTGTGGCGCCGCATCACCGGAGCGGCGGTGCATTAGGACGCTGCAAGACACGTCCTGAGGCACCGTTGGTCCAGCGATGCGGCGACCACTAGTTCACCACCGCATATTTTGAACTGTCCCATTCAAAAGAATGGGATCAGTTCAGTGATATGTTTCCGTCTGGCGCTTTTCTCCTGCGCCAGAGGGAAATGCCGACGCATATATGTAAACCCGACCTTACTGATTCAAATAGGTGACACAGACACACAATGTCTTACTTTATTTTTTTGTGGCACAGATCATGTCCCAAAAACGGACCCGTAACACCTACAGATGTGTGTATGAAGCCATGGAACTCATTGAGTCTGCATGTGTAACAGGGGCCATAATGTCACATGATTCATCTGGATATAACAATTTTTAGGACCCAACTTTCACCACATGATGCAATAATACGCAAGTTTGGGTCTATTATACAGTAAGAAACCAGACACTTTCTAGAGCAACATTGAATTAGTGAAAATCTCATTCCGAGGTCAAAAAGAGGGAAATGTAAGGGGCAAGGAGAGACAAAGGGACATGGGTCAAAAGTAAGGACTGTCCCACCAAAAGAGGGACACTTGGGAGGTATGCATCATGTATCACTTGATATGTCAGGGTCTAAGTGTTTAGACCTCACAGCTTACTGCTCTTCTCCTTTTCGCAGCAGGATGGATTATATAGTATGGCCTTGTGCACAAAGAGGAAAATCACAAGAAAAGTTTCCTATTCAAATTTTTGTCTAGAAATACATTTCTGCCTAAAGATGAAATGAGGCAGAAAAGATGAAGAAATGGCAGATAATTAGTGTGGGATGTAGCACAGAATTTGTCATAGAATGTGGCAAATTTGGAGAGGTAATACAAAAACCCATTGTCCTCAATTGTTTTCCAGCTGAAGAATTAACATATAATTTCTTTCAATGGAAACAGTTACTTGGCAGGGTGGTGGTGCAAAAAGCTGTTTCAGTAATACACACTGCTGGCAAATAACTTTTGAGTCAAGGTTTCTATTATACAACTGTAAAAAAAAACTTTACCAAACACTTCTTATGCAACAATCATACCGTCTTGTAAGAAGCCAGGAAAAGATCTAAGAAGTATTAAGTATAGCTTGTCACTGTGCCTTTAAGAACTGCTATTAGCAGAAAAACTAGAGTTGGTATCTAAGTCACTTGGGTATGGGTATAGCACGGTTGCTATAGGTTATGGCTGTTCCTTTAGGGAACTTAAATTCAACTCTGCGTAAGAGGATTTCCAGACTGGCTTACTGTGGTTAACTGTAAACATTCATACTGACAGAAGAAATCTTCAAATCTGTCACATGATACCCAGAGGAACACATGCAGGAGCACAATCACAGGTGTGACAGGCAGGCTGTACTGATTCCGACCAAGAAAAAGACCGATCAATTCCAAGAGGCCCTTGAGCAGGAATATATCCAACCTTGGGTTAGAAGAAGGTTGTATAAATTTTACACTATCCTTTCAGCTTGTACTGACAGCAGTGATTTGCATGCAGTAGCTTTGGCAAAATGATGGAGTCAAAGGGCCAAAGGGGCAGAATTTCTATCTGTTTGTAGCGTGTCCGCCTTACAGGCACTTAAGGACTTGGTTGGCAGTTTCAGGGGCCTTCTAGATAAATTCTTCTCCATTGTCTTGACTTTTCCACAATCTTAATGTAGGGTTGATCCCAGAGGCAGCACAACAGGGGCAGATTCTGGAACTAACTTTGTTTTTGCTATTCTCCCTCTTTTCTGTGCTAATATTATACACATGATATTTAAAATGACACAAACTAGCTGACTGACTCGACTGACTAGCAGACTTAGATTCCTTTAGGTCCACCTATTCCAGGTTAACAAGGGGCTGGACTAGAAGTGTTACCAAAGCATCTTACTTTCATATAGAAATGTTCATTCTTGCACTGACAATATGGCCTCTTGCAATATTTGGCAGTGTGACATAGTAGTACATAAAGGAAACATGGGGCTATGGGTTATCCAACATTCATTGCAATCCATAGGGGTTAGATTCTAAGCAGATTCCATGGCAGAATATGGATTAAAATGATCATGAAGTCTGTCTAAAATCCTTGGTGTGAACAAGTCTATAGAGCCCACCTCTCTCTGCACCCAAAATCTGACTGATCAAAGCTTTTGATATATTTCTATGACATGTCAAAAGTTTTCTTAAGTAACAGGAATATTTTCAAAGTTTAACACATGTTATAGTTCTACATAACATTGCCCCTGTAGCTCAGAATGCAGGCCTTCATTTAAAACCCTATCCAGCTCGCAGCCATAAATCAATGTTCTTTTACCCAAGAGACCAATTACTGACCAACAACAACAACAGAGCATGCATGATGTGTGTGGAAAATGCAAAATTATTTAATATTCACAAATTGTGATCGATACAAGAGTGTATATACCAGCCTCTTTAGCTCTTACACAGCCCTTGCTCGGTAGCTATCCACTTTACCATATTTTTTTTTTAATAAGAACAAGCTTGACATGTCAAAAACTTCTGAAGGTCAGGCATGAACGGAAGTTTTCAGGAGTGATATACCTTCCGTTAACCATACTGTATCTGAGTAATGTGCAATTACAGAATATTGTGCCCACACAGAAAGACACAGCACAGTGTGAAATTGGTATTGCAGAGGGCAAGAAGAATGATTGAAGGTTTAAAATATGATGGGAGATTAGCCAGTCCTGACATCTATAGTTTGGGAGAGGAGGTGGAAAAGATGACCTCCCATAGATACCCACTGTGCCGTTGAAGAAAGCCTCATATGATTTGTGCAAGCAGTTTGAAAATAATAACTAACTTGAAAACAAGAGGTCATGTACTGTAGTAGGGCAGTAGAATACATTATAACCAGTTTTGACAGCATTCTGTTGTGGAATGAGAAGTTGAGCTATGTAAAATTACCAAAAGCTGGGACAGCTTCATCTGTCATTAGCAGGAGGAAATGGACACGCATTTAATGAGGAAGAAGCTGAGAAGCTGTATGGACCTAGTGGAAAAAGAAGCTGCATTTGATGCTGTTATAAGACACACACTTTATATTGACTGTTTCATTGCAATAAGATTTCTGCTCTGTTGCATATGATTTTAGTTGTGCCATGTGTTAATAATAATGCAAACAAGCAAGTGCACTCATCTTTTGTAATGAAAGGTTTTATAACTTTCTTATATAGTTTAAATTTACGTTTTCTAACAAACCTGTTTGATAATGAAAAACATTCCTGTTTATATTCAGAAGCTGAAAACTTGGCCTAGTGCCTATTTTTTTTTTTTTATAAATTGTTTATTTTTCGTTTTTAAACAGTGTTAATACATTATATAATCAAAATGAAACACAAGTATTAGAATAGACCAGTTAGTTGACAATGACCATCGTCTCAGTAAATAAGCAACAAAAATGTTATCTACATGGCAGTCCACGAGTGAAAAACAATATGGCCGAAGTGCCATTAGAAAGACCGTGAGACTAAAAAATAACTAACTGGTCCAGAAAACATCTCGCAACACCTGCCATTAATAAAGATAGTCATCTCTTAACAAAATTCCGAACTATAGGATCGATAAACACTAAGTACATTAAAGAAAGACGGGGGAGACACAGACAACACAGACACATTAGGGAGTCAGGGAAACAGTGGAGGCCAGAGTCCTGGGGGATGCATGAAATTACTCATAATACGCGTCCCACAGCGCCCAAGTCTGCTTGAACTTATCGACACAGTTATCATTGGAAGCAGTCAGGTATTCATTTCTTCGGACATCTTGTATCCTGTTAATCAGCTCTATGGCCGATGGAATAAGCGACTGCTTCCAATATTTGGCTAATAAACATTTTGCTGCTGTTAGAAGGTGTAGGAGCAACCTAGCCGACCGTTTGCGTAGGGACTTGGGTGGTACGTTCAAGATATATGTCAGGGGGTCTAATGGTATCTCCTGGTGGAACACCGATGCCAATATCCCTCGTATGCCCATCCAATAAGGCTTTAGGAAGGGACAATCCCAGAATATATGTGGGAGGGTGCCTTCTCCCGCACAACACCTCCAGCAAGTAGAGGGAGTGGTGGGAAACATGCGGTGTAGAAGGTCTGGGGTGTGATACCAATGAAATAGTATTTTGTATTGATTCTCCCTGTAAGCTATACACGAGGAAGATCTAGCTGCTTGTGACCATATAATTTGCCATAGGCTTAAAGGAATGGGCCTACCTAGATATTGTTCCCATTTGTGCATGTAAGGATGGGTCCACCCAGAGTCGTCTACAGGGGAGTTGAGAATTGAGTAGATCGAGGATATCAACCCTCTGGTGGCTGCTGAGTTTTTACATAAAAGCTCGAACATGGTAGGTTTAGGGAATGGCTGGTGACTGGTGATAACAGATGCAAAATGAGAAAGGTGCTCATGAAAAGCAACTGCACTGGGGGGTAGGTTGAACTTATCTCTTAGATCTGCGAATGGTAGTACCCGTCTGGTGAATGGACAGACCACATCTGCAAATTGGAAGAGACCGGCGGTTTGCCAAGGCCACATAGTCGCATGGTTGTAACTCCCTTGTAGTAAATTAGTGTATAGGAAGGGTGTAAGCAAGGAGGGAGTAGACTTTAGAGAGAATTTGCCAGCAGCAGTCAACCAAATCTCCCTTGTGTGTCGCATAGGGCCCAACAGCCAGTCTATGGTACCAGGGTATTCGGGGGACCATATTAGTTCGCTAGGGTGTATGGGCGCCATCCAGAGTTTCTCAATTTCGGTCCATTTATTATAGGCCTGGCGAGAGGTCCATGATGCTATCCTCCGTAAGTGGACAGCGAGGTAATATTTATATACATCAGGGAAGGCTAGTCCACCATAGGCCTTGCCAGCTCATAGGACAGACCTCGAGACACGGTGGCGCCCCTTATTCCAGACAAATTGTAAAAGAGAACCCTGGAACCTCCGAAGGGCCAGTCTAGGCACCGCGACTGGGAGGGTCTCCAGCAGATATAGGAGACGGGGAAGAATATTCATTTTTCTACGTTAATTTTCCCTATGAGGGAAAGAGGGAGGGATGACCATTTGGATAACTGGGAGGCAATTTCTCGAAAGAACTGGGGAAAATTCTGCTTATATAGGGAACTGTATGAGGGAGTTATGTTTACACCCAGGTAGTGGAGGCCATTAGCAACCCATTTATATGGATAAGATGATTGAAGTGACGCCATCACAGCGGAAGAGAGGCGGACGGACATGGCTTCAGTTTTATGAGAATTAATTTTAAATCCAGAGAGAGTTCCATATTCAAATATCAGGGAGTGAAGGTTAGGGAGAGATACCAAGGGATTAGTAAGGGTAAGTAGGATGTCATCAGCAAAAAGAGACAGTTTAAATTCTCTGTCCCTAACTATCACTCCCCGGACGTCAGGTGAAAGACGTATCTTAGCGGCCAGGGGTTCAATGCTGAGGATGAACAAAAGCGGAGACAAGGGGCACCCCTACCTAGTTCCATTTCGTATACGGATCAACCCTGAGGTAGCATTCGGCAAACGTACTCGCGCAGAAGGGGCGGAATATAGGGCCCTAACTGTCTGCAGAAAAGGCCCCGAAATACCATAAGCTTCTAAAGAAGCAAATAAAAAGGGCCAGCCAAGCCTATCAAAGGCCTTTTCTGCATCCAGGCTTAGGAGTAATCCTTGTGAGTCAGTCCTATTAAGGATGTCAACAAGGTCGACTGTGCGCCGAGTATTATCCCCTGCCTGACGATTTGGTACAAAGCCGACCTGGTCAGCGTGAATAAGGGTTGGCAGGAGTGCTCCCAGTCTGGTCGCCAGTATTCTAGTGAATAATTTGAAATCTGTGTTTAACAGTGAAATCGGCCTATAACTAGCAGGGTCGGACGGATCCTTCCCTGGTTTAGGTATCACTGTAATAAAGGAGTCTAGCATTGAAGGCGGTATGGGGTCCCCGTCTCCCAGAAAAGAGTTAAAGAGGGAAGATAAGTGAGGTAGCAAGATTCCAGAGAAAGTTTTATAATAGATATACGTCCGCTATCTCCTCTGCTGCGATGGGCTCATTAAGTGTAGCCAGGTCATTAGGGGAGAGTTTGGGTAAGCGACAGTCCGCTAAATAGGACTGTAGGACGTGTTCCCTCTCTAGTGGGTCAGTGGGGAGCGTGTCAGGGAGGGAGTAAAGGGAAGCATAATAATCAGAGAAAGCTGAGGCTATACGGGCGGGGTCATAATGTAAATTGCCCAGTCTATCTTTTATCATAAATGGAGACTGCTGGACTGCACGATCTTTCAATTGAGAGGCCAACAAGGTATGAGCCTTATTAGCTTTATCATAGTACTTGTGTTTAGTGTATGATAGTAAGCGAGTCGCCCTAGATATAGCCTCATCTTTCAGGGAGTTACGGGTAGCTACAATTTCCCTAAGAAGCGGAATAGTGGGGTGTCGGGCCATAAGGGCTTCTTTCTGTCTCAGTTGCAACGTGAGGGTGGCAACTCGGGCCTGAGTGTCTTTTTTGAGTCGAGAGGAAAGAGCAATACAGTTCCCACGGAAAACCGCTTTATGTGCTTCCCATAAGGTAGCAGTGGCAGTGACACTACCCGTATTCAGTTGGAAATATTCCCGTAAACCGGCCGCCAGTGCATCTCTATGGGGAAGGTGCTTGAGGAGTGTGTCATTTAGGCGCCAATGGCAGACCCTGTGGTTATGGGGGGACAGTAATACGTCCAGGGATACTGGTGCGTGATCCGAGTGGAGTGGAGTGGATCTCTGATCGCACGGTGGAACGTAGGCCAAGCACATTCCCCAAGAAAAGATCTATACGGGTATGTGTGGAGTGTGGGTGAGAGTAGAAGGTATATGTTTTCTCCATAGGATGGCACGTGCGCCATAAGTCGAAAAGACGGTGTTGTCTAATAAGCCTTCGAAAGGCTGAGGAAAGCTGAGCCAAATTTCTAGAGGGCGGGCGACCTGCTACGGTATGCCTATCCCATGTTTCTGAGGGCTACAAGTTAAAGTCTCCGCCCATCAGTATCAGGGACGGGGGGAGGCGGGAAAGTTTAGCAAGGACCTTTCTGAGGAGGTGCAGCTTTTCATTGGGAGAGTATATATTACAAAGGATAACCCGAATCCCCTGCAGTCTACCCGACAGGATAATGTAGCGCCCCTGGGTATCAATTTCACTAGAGTCGACCTGAAGTGGACAAGAAGCTCCCACCATTATGGCAACACCCGCCCTCTTTTTATCCCTCGGAGCTGAATACACGGTGGGGAACTTACGGAATGCGAACTTGAAAGAGCCCGATCCATCATGATGCGTTTCTTGTATGAATGCTATATCTGTGTGCAGCCGAGTCAGCTCACGCAATAGAAGCCTCCTCTTAAGATCCGAATTCAGACCTTTCACATTGAGGCTAACTAATCGCACCATGATGGGTCAGGTAGATGAGCCAGACAACATAAATATACCTGAAATCTGCTACGCAGAAATGAAGTATGGGAGGACAGGAGTCCCAGCGAGCTCCCATCCATCGTGAGTAACAGCAAGGGGCAGTGAGGAGTGGGAGGCCGACTAGGTTGCAGGCAGCATCAGGGCACCAGGACAAATATGGTCTAAGTATCTGCGAGTAATAACAAAACATTAGGAGGGGAGACAACAAGTAAAGACAAGACAAAACATCTACAAGAGACAGAACAACAACTATAACAAGGCATTTACATATGTTATACCAGGGGAGGTACCCGCCCGCCCCTAGTGACTGCTGAGGTCGGTCAATTGAAGGGAATACACATCCACAGGCGGTCACACCGTGTGCAACCACCAAAAGGAGGAATCGAGATAACAACAGCAGAAAAAAGGGGAAAGTGCCAGAGGTAGAGAGAGCAGTACTAGAACTTGCACGAAGAAGGGTTTAGAAAACACTACAAACCAAACACAGGTTAGTGAGTAACTAAGGAAAACCATCAGTAGCAATACACAGCTTCAAAGTCCAAGGAATGTCGCGGTGTTATGTAGCTTGAGCCAAACCTACTACAGGGGTCAGTAGGGAATACAAAAAGGGGGTCCCAGTCTACACATCTCGAACACGACGGTTGCCGCCAGGAGATCTACGGTGGGCAGGTGAGGACCCTTGAGCTGGGCGTTTTCTGCGTGGCAGAACCTGGGTCCACGCCGGAGGAGGTGGTGGTGGTGGGGGAGTCAGCTCCCAAGGTTGAAGCCGTGGAGTGTCAATGCCTAAGGTTTCGCAGAACATATGCAGGTCATCTGTAACCCGCATAGTGGCAGATTTTCCATCTCTCCGTGCAGTAAGACTAAATGGGAAGCCCCACCTATAAGGTATATTCTGTTCACGGAGAATCTGTAGGAGAGGATGCAGTTTTCTCCGCTTTTGTAGCGTCACCCATGAGAGATCGGGCAGAATCTGTAGGGGTGCCCCATCAAAGTCAATGTCTCGCTTAGCACGAGCTTTAGCCATGATGGACTCTTTCAGGGTGTAGTCCGTGACACAACAAATTATGTCTCTTGGCAGGGCAGAGGCTTCTCTGGGGCGCAGCGCCCTGTGGGCTCTGTCTAATTTAACTTTGTGGCCCTGTGGGGCATCTAGAATCTGATTAAAGATAGCTTCCACCGTATCATGCAGGTCAGTGTCACGGGTAGCTTCCGGGAGCCCCTTTATCTGGATATTATGCCTGCGGCCCCAGTTGTCAATGTCCTCTAGGTGCCGTCCTCTATGGCCAAGTGCTGTGTAGAAATGGTAGAATGCAGTTCCTGTATATATGAACGGGTATAGTCATGGTCATCTTCTACAGTCTCTATGCGAGTTTGCATGGACCTTAGTTCCTGGCGCATTGTGGCTATTTCAGATTTACAGGCCTCTCGGACCTCTGAGATAAGGGATTTAAAGTCCTCTTTGGTGGGGATGTTTTGGAGAAGGCGAGACCATCTATCATCTCCGACATTGTCCCCCTCAGACATGGTTGATTGGGATGACCACCAGTCCCCTGGGTCATCCCCAGTATGTCCCCTATCAGCAGCCTGGCGATGCTGGGCCTGTTCGTGCATGGGCGGGCCACGAGAAAGGCCGGCAGACTTATCTGAGCGAGAGGGCCCTTTGAATGTACTCACTCTTTGTGGCTTCGGCTGTGGAGGGTCTGTGTACTCAGCGCTCATGGAGCGTGCCGACTGGTCCGTCTCCTGTGCCGTTGTGTGGGCTGACGGTGAACCTTCCCCTTCACACACGCCGCCGTCTTCCCCCTCAGCCTGGTGGCTCGGTCGGAACGGAGTGGCAGCCGGCCGTAGTGTACTCGTCAGAGCAGCAGGCGGGGGGTCCGGGGAGATGCTGGGAGTGTACCTCGGAGGAGCGGGGCTTGCACGGGAGAAAGGTGCAGCGCCTCCACGAGTGGGGATCCCGGGTCCGACGCTCTGTGCGTCCGCCTCGTGGATGCCGGCGCCATGTTGGCTTCTTCCCGCTGTGACGCCACACTCAGGAACGAGTCCAGGGGACCGGTCAGCGGGACATTCGGTGGTCCAGCCTTGACGGAGGACTTCTGGGACTTCTTTAGACCCATGTCAGGTAGGTTCGGCGTTGGTTAGTCGTGCAAAAACCGCAGTTTTGTGGCAGCAAGGAGCGGAGCTCAGGATCAAGCGGCTGCTCCCATCGGCTTCCGGTCACGCCCCCGCGGCCTAGTGCTTATTTTAATGGGCCTAGGACAAAGGTGGACTGGGAAACATTCGGTTGCCAGAGCACTGGATGGAAATGCCAGTTTTGCAGTAGGCAGGATAAAACACTTAAGATGACAGTAGTTTTTGGGAGCTAACAAGAGTAACATATACAGCCTCCAATCTTTCCAGTAAGGAATGCACAGACACACTTCCAGTTTTTATTCTGACCACTAACCCTAAAACTAAGCTGAGATTTCCTGTTTTGTACAGATCATTTTGCAGCAGTGTCCTCTATCATCACGGAAAGGTCTACAGTGAAAGGTATCTATATAGATAGAACACCATTTTACAATAGCTAAAGCTCAAAGCTCGGCTTCCCTGTAAAGGTGACAGCATGCTTAATAATACAGCAGGGCAGCATTCAAGATATAGGTCTGCAGTCTAAGGTCCATGTATATAGTCACATTGCCTCTGCCCTCCTCCCAGCCACTCACACTTTGCCATCCTGAATACTGGAAACTTTGGCTTTCTCAGCACTGGGCTTTGCATTAAAGGGGTACTCCGGGCTAGGGGGTATTTTTGAGGATCGACGGTGAGGGGGTGGAAATTAAAGCCGGAGGTCACTTACCTCCCGTCCCGCGGCCGCTTCCTGGTCAGAGCTGCCGCATGAGAGGTGATGTCTCAAGGCAGCTCTGCCATTCAGCGGCCAAGGTGGGCTTCAGTCAGCAGGGGACACCGGTGGCACCACATTGGGACATTGAGGGTACTTGGAGAGGTAAACATAACATGTTTACCAACATACCCTTTAATGCTATCCAAATCATAGGCAACATAAAACATTGACAGGACTATGGTCTATGATGCAGTAATCATAGATAAGAACTTGGGCCAGGAACAAGTTTGCAAGCTATCAGGACGGTCCCCAGCCCTGAATGACAGATCTCTCTCCATATGTGTACACTAGTAACTGGTTCCATTTAGGTACTAGAAATTGTTTAACCTAGTTGTTTAAACAGTATTTTTTGTCCTCTTAATGAACAAAGGAAATGCTGATGAGATTACAATTTCCACTGAGGATGCAGATCAGTAGAACAATATTATGACCAACCGCACACAGCACTAAACTATTATCCGATTAGTCATTTATCCTAATTCTGCTAGCATTTCCTGCCAGCTGTTGTCATGTAACAGCAGGAGAGGGAGCTGTCTGCTGAACTCAGGAGACAACCTTGATTTCCTTAATTACCAGTAACCATTGAAAGTGTCCTCTAATTAGAATATCATGCAAGGTGCATTTCCGTATGATCAACGTCAGTCCATCTGCTGCTGCATGTTTAACTATAAGTTAGTGGCATGTTATGGCTAGTACAAATGTAAGGAAGTGTAAATGCATATCTGTGGGAATTGCTTGCAAATATGTATCCTAATAGAGTCCATTTAATGGGGGTACTGCAGAATACAGACTTAGGCTTCGTGCACACGGAGCAAAATTGGTGGAATTCTGCGCCGCGGAATGCCGCTAGCCTCCCTGTCATATTGACAGTTTATGGGAGGCTCGTGCACCTCCTCTCTCCACGCCGAAGAATGAACATGTTTATTCTTCAGCGCGGGGAGAGGAGGCGCACGAGCCTTCAATAGACTGTCATTAGCGGCATTCTGCGACGGAGAATTCCGCCACTCTTGCTCCGTGTGCACGGTCTATTACCAAGCACCCGCTAGGGGTGAAGCACTAGAGGCAAGTGGCCCACCCCCCCCGCCAGTGGGTGGAAATCCCCGCCCCTCTATGATGCGGCTTCATTGATTCTAATTTTAATTAATAACAATGGCCATTGTTTTCAGTCTTCAATGATTCCCATTAAAGCCTATGGACACAACGGCCCTCAGTTCACACAGTGCATTGAATAACGGCCGCTATTTGTGGCAGTGTGTTTTCCCAAATTTATCACCTGTTCACATGTACATTTCATTGATGAAGACTCCTCTGCTTGGACCCACATGATCCCTGGTATCAGGCCACTACAGCACAATGCATATAACCATATACAGAGACCAGCTATCTCTTTAACAGGTATCTCCTAAGATGACTTATCGATGCATTATGACTGCTTCTGATCACCACATTGCATGGACCGTCTGGCTTGGTCAAGACATGGGATAAAGAGACACATGTAACAAGCTGAACTTATACTGTACATCAAACAGCTACTGCTTATTACACCATCTAATGTTTGCTTATGTTTTAAAATAGTCTATATTGACAAATGTATGATGGAAATTTGTAGAGTTGATTTTCTGCATATACCTGTTCCATAACAACATAAGTTGAAGTGGTGGTGGGAAAACTGCAAGGCTGTTGGAAAGTAGAATTGGCAATGAAAGGCAGTATTGTTTCTGTGACATTAACATGGGAAAGTTCACATGGCAAATTACCTGCTCTAACATTCAGGAAGGATGCCAGTAAGGACAGCAAATTGACTAATTTTATTAGAACAAGATAAATATATTTAACTAATTAATGGCCGGATATGTCTTCAGTGAGCCAAGGTTATTTCAGTACACTTAGCTTAGAAAAAAAAAAGTATACCTGTTTATACAGCACAATCAAAAATCCCTTAAATAAGGGTGGTCTTTACTGGGAATGCGTCTTCAGAAAAGACTTAGGGGCACATTTATCACCTGCACATTTTTTTTCCGTGCTGTGCAAAAACTCAAAGGCCTTGCTCAAAATTTATCATTAAGCACACGGGCCTTGATGAATCAGCCCTAGCGCAGTATCAAACTTCTCCAGCTGCCAGGAGTCAAATGTCGAATGTTGATCATCTGGTCTTTGTGGACCAGCTGTTGATCACATTGCGACTACTTTTGTGGGCTATATTCACACAACATGCTTTTTTGAAAAAAACTGCCATTGTTTTCAATTAAAACTACGGCCGTTCTTTTCATAATGAAATGGGTTGCATTGAAGTCAATGCAAACAACGTTTGCTGCGCACACAATGTATTAAACAACGTCCGTTGTTTGATACAGCCATCAAAATAATGAGCATGTTAATTATTTGTTGCCATTGTGAATTGGCTTCAGTGTAATTTTTACTGCAAACAACGGTTGTTTGATATTCAATACAACGGTCATTGTTTTGAGTGACAAATAATAGCCATTCTTTATACATTGTGTGAACACAGCCTTGGAGTGACCTGGTGTTCTCTAGCCGCAGAAGCCCATCTTCTGCATCCAGGAGCAAGATAAATGGTGATGATCTAGGGCAGGGGTGTCAAACTCAAATACACAGTTGGCCAAAATTAAAAAATTGGACAAAGTCGTGGGCCAATCTTGATATTTAACGAAAAGTGCATGTGGCGTTCCTGGCACTGCCTATCCTAAAGTAATTGTCCCCACATGGTAGTTACCCATTATATCCCTCAAGCAGTAGGTAATCCCATAATTGTACTCCATATAGTACCCAAATCCAGCCAATTAGACTCTTTTCCCTGGTGCTGTTGGACCCTATTACTTATTAGCATGTCTCTGGGGCATGTTTGGTGGCTTGGAATCTTTGACAGAAGAAGTCCGGCCAGGAACATAAAGCCCCTGCTCCCCTCTCAAACCAGGAAGCAGCCAGGGATCAACAGTATTTAGCCACCAGCACTAGAGCTGCGGAGTGTCTTGTTATTTTTTTCACCCCATCCCCACTTCCCCCAAATCGTCCTTGAATAATAATGATATGCAATTTCCAAACTCAGTAGTCAAAAAGGATGCTATTATTCAGGGGGGGAATGTCTCTTTATATTTTAATTGTAGTCAATGAAGTCAGTGTTGTCTGCAGCACAAAACTAATAACTGCCGTCAGAGTACTTAACCCCTAGACGACCCTGGACGTAGGGTTACGTCATGGAAGTCTGTCCCCAGACGACCCATGACGTAACCTTACGTCATGGGTGGTATTCCCGCTATGAAGCGCGCTCCGGAGCGGAGCGCGCTTCATAGGAGGTGGGGGCCGGCTGCAGTGAGCAGCCGGGACCTCACCGGTAATGTCACGCTGCAGCGATCGCGCTGCCGCGTGTCATTAACCCCTTAAACGCCGCGATTGCGGCGCGACCGCAGCGTTTAAGTGTAAGTGACAGGGGGAGTCCCCTGTCACTTACCGATCGGGACCCCCGCAGTGTGACTGCGGGGGTCCCGATCGTTGAAACGGACTGCTGGAGGTCTCTTACCTGCCTCCATGCGGTCCGATCGGCGATCTGCTACACTGAGCCTGCACAGGCAGGCTCAATGAGCAGAGCGCCGATAACACTGATCAATGCTATGCCTATGGCATAGCATTCATCAGTGTAAAAATCAAACTAATGTATGTACAAGTCCCCCAAAGGGACTTCAAAAGTGTAAAAAAAAAAAGTTCAAAACACTAACACACTACCCCAAAACCCCTCCCCCAATAAAAGTCTAAATCACCCCCCTTTCCCATTATATAAATAAAACATATAAAAATAAATAAATAAATAAACATATAATATACCGTAGCGTGCGTAATTGTCCGATCTATTAAAATATAACAAGCGTCATTGCGAACGGTGAACGGCGTACACGAAAAGAGGGGAAAAAGTGCGCAGATTACCGATTTTATGTTACATTATATATTAAAAAAAATCAATAAAAAGTGATCAAAACGTCCGATCTTCACAAATATGGTATTAATAAAAACTAGAGATCATGGCGGAAAAAATGACACCCCATACAGCCCCATAGGTGAAAAAATAAAACCGTTATAAGCGTCACAATAGGCCCATTTTATTAATATTTAATTGCCAAAAAAAAGGATTTCATAAAAAAAAATATATATAACATTAGAGAATCTGTGTAACCTGCATATGGTTGTGTTCGGACTGACCTATAGCATAATGGTATCATGTCGCTGTTACCATATAGTGCATTACGTAGACACAGGAACCCCCCAAACGTTACCATATTGCATTCTTTCTTACGATTTCACCTATTTATATCTTCATAAATAATATATTTGGAATTCCATCATACATGTTATGGTAAAATGAATGACGCCATTACAAAGTACAACTATTCCTGTAAAAAACAAGCACTTACATGGCTTGTAGATAGAAAACTGAGAGTGCCAGAGCTCTTAGAAGGGGAGGAGGGAAAAACGAAAGCACTAAGATCAAAATTTGCGCGGTCCACTGGGTCATTTTGGGCCTGGTCCTCAAAGGGTTAAAGTGTCACTGTCGTGAATTTTTTTTTTGCAGAAATCAATAGTCCAGGCGATTTTAAGAAACTTTGTAATTGGGTTTATTATCCGAAAAATGCATTTTTATCATGAAAAAGCAGTTTGAAGCTCTCCCCCCTGTCTTCATTGTTCTCCTATGGAGAGAGCTAAAGAAAAGACCAAAACAGGACAACAAAGAGTTAATCTACAAATCCCTCACGGGATATCTGTTCTGACCATCACCAGTGACCTGTCTGAGCTCGGATTACAGCTGTCACCCAGCTCTGTGCCTGTAATCCTCTGTTATCTGCTTTCTGCTGCCGGCTAACTCCCTCCTTCCTCCTCCCCCCTCCCCTCTCCCTAGAGCAGACAGAGTACGTCTCCTGCAACAAGTCACAATTTTCAGATTTTTCAGAGTGGATGAAAAAGAGGAAGGAGGGGGGGACCTGGGAAAAGGCTTTTTACATGCAGATAATGGCAGATTTGGCTAATAAACCCAACTACAAAGTTTCTTAAAATCGCCTGGACTATTGATTTCTGAAAAAAAAAAAAAAAATACGACAGTGACTCTTTAATACTTGTGTTCTGATGATATGCTGGATGAGAGAATCCATCAATAAAATTCCAGTTTGAAGCAAAATGTAACTTTTCTCAATCTTTGTCACGTCTCAGTCACTGTGAGCCTTGTTTTACATGCAAGCAAAATTGCCATGCCCTCTCGTTCTTTTTCTGTTCTGCAAGTAAGACAGGGCTGGTTTTTTGATGACAGGAAGGCTACATGGCATAAATGAATATTTATGAACAGAGAGAGAGATAAGTAAATATCTAAGGTCATTCGACAACAGTACTTCATTAATGTGTCTGTATGCTCACATCCTTAATACCATCCCCTGCAAAGAGGTGACAGTAGTAACTTTGACTCAACAGACAGCATTCCTCTTTAATATCTTTATATAGGTTTTATAAATGTAATCCTTGGCATGGACTGCTGTAGAGAGGCAGATGTGGTGGTGGGAAACCTGTATAATTTGTTCTTTGGTGCATATGCGGTCATAAAAAAAAAAAAAACACACGTAAGATTATTATTACTAACCTGAAGCCCCATTTTGGACTTGTTTACTTGCGACAAATGCTTGTAATTAGAATTGTAAAGTGCTGCTAAGTGCTATATAAATGTTAGTGCTATATAAATACTAGATAAATAAAAAATATTAAATAATTATTATTTGTGGCATGATAAGTCTGCCCTGGGCTGGAGTCAACTTGAACAACAGTTTGCGTCTTGTAAAAAATTTAGCTAAATGCTAAGATATACTGTACTTTCACATGACCCGCTTTAAAAGGGATCTATCAGTTATAACTTACGCCCCAAACTGCTTACACTGTTAGGAGAAGGAGACACATGTTACCTTCCATATAGCTGTCTGTGCTTCCAGAATGTAGAAACATGCTTTTATTCTCTGTTACAAAGAGTCAAAGAGGCTTTTCCAAGCTCCAAGCTGGAATGTCTCCTACCCCCTGCCCTGCTTTATTGACACCTGGAAGCAGAGTCCAAAGCAGGGTTATATATAGAAGGGCGAGTAAGGAGGTGTTACAGCTTTCTGCTTTTCAGGAGATCAAGAAAGCCTCTTAGACTCTTCCTACTAAAGAATTTAAGCATTTTTTTTATGTTACTAAAGTACAGAATGATATATGAAAGATACCATGTGTCTCCTGACCTAAACAGCTAACAGTGTCATCTATTTGGAACATAAATTACAGCAAACAGATTTCCTTTAGGTTACAAACCCACTTGGCGGGTCTGCAGCGAGTCTCCATGCTGCGTTTTTGCAGCGAGACTCGCTGCAGATCCCGGCCCTATGCTTTTAATGGCAGACAAACACGCAGCAGGGATGTACATCCCTTCTGCGAGTTTGTCTGCAGCCCTCCCCATTAACCCCCCGGCCGCCGGAGCTGATACTTCACCTGATCCCGGCTCCGGCGGTTCCCGATGTCTTCAGCAAGCCGGAGCGGGGACCAGGTGAAGTATATGCTCCAGCCAGCCGCCCGCAGCCCTGGCCGCCCGATCGCCCCCCCGCAGCCCCGATCGCCCCCCCGCAGCCCCGATCGCCCCCCCGCAGCCCCGATCGCCCCCCCGCAGCCCCGGCCGCCCCCCGCAGCCCCGGCCGCCCGATCGCCCCCCCGCAGCCCCGGCTGCCCGATCGCCCCCCCGCAGCCCCGGCTGCCCGATCGCCCCCCCGCAGCCTCGGCCGCCCGATCGCCCCCCCGCAGCCCCGGCCGCCCGATCGCCCCCCCGCAGCCACGGCCGCCCCCCGCAGCCCCGGCCGCCCGATCGCCCCCCCCCCCCCCCCGCAGCACCGATCGCACGCCCCCCCGCAGCACCGATCGAGCGGCCGGGGCTGCAGGGGGGCGTGTAAGCGATCGGTGCTGCGGGGGGGGGGGGGGGGCGTGCGATCGGTGCTGCGGGGGGGCGAACGGGGGGGGCGGCCGGGGGGGCGATTGGGCGGCCGGGGGGGCGGCCGGGGGGGGCGATTGGGCGGCCGGGGCTGCGGGGGGGGCGATCGGGCGGCCGGGGCTGCGGGGGGGGGGGGCGATCGGGCGGCCGGGGCTGCGGGGGGGCGGCCGGGGGGGCGATCGGGCGGTCGGGGGGGCGATCGGGCGGCCGGGGCTGCGGGGGGGGGGGGCGATCGGGCGGCCGTGGCTGCGGGGGGGCGATCGGGCGGCCGAGGCTGCGGGTTGGCGATCGGGCGGCCGGGGCTGCGGGCGGCTGGCTGGAGCATATACTTCACCTGGTCCCCGCTCCGGCTTGCTGAACACATCGGGAACCGCCGGAGCCGGGATCAGGTGAAGTATCAGCTCCGGCGGCCGGGGGGTTAATGGGGAGGGCTGCAGACAAACTCGCAGCAGGGATGTACATCCCTGCTGCGTGTTTGTCTGCCATTAAAAGCATAGGGCCGGGATCTGCAGCGAGTCTCGCTGCAAAAACGCAGCATGGAGACTCGCTGCAGACCCGCCAAGTGGGTTTGTAACCTTAAAGAGTAATTATGGGAATACAACTGATGATATTACAGTGCTGCGGAGATTCAAACAGTTTCCTAGCTCCCGGCATGATATTGATACTTCATGCCGGGTGGGGAAACACTCTAGTGCAGTGATTCACCGTCCGCGCCGTCCATGCTTCACGGACACAGAATTTGTAAATCCAGCCTTAGATGAAGAACATTAACAATTATAAATTTATGATATACACAAATAATTCCAGCACTTATATAGCTCTATGAAATGCTAAAAATCTATTTTACTACTCTGGCACCTTGGTAGAGGGAGACAATAAAACATGTCAAATATGTTGATAGCTGAGCATTACTGTAAGAATAGAAGCTAATATCTTATGCTGTGTTTGGAAATATCTCCCCCGCCTGTCACTGGCCTTTGGTGAATTCTTCCTTACGCTCTGGGGTCTTGACATCTCTTATCACTAGTGAACAGCCAGGCAAGGGGCAAACAACGCAGTGCTCAGGGCCAGGTTTCTTTGGCCTGTCAAGAGCATCAGGGTTAAGTTGGACAAAGAGGCTTTCTTTGTACCAAGCAAACAATAGTGATGAATAGGAAAGTTTTTTAAGCTTAGTACAAAGATATAGATGAATGGTTTAATCCACATTATGAATATTTCATTAAGGTATAATAAGGCTCTTTATATGAAATCTCCTATTCTCTTCACTCACTTCACTGCTGCAGGAGTATGTCACCACTTAGATTAATGAAGAGATTGTGACCTTTTTAAATCTTGTCACCTACATAACAGTGGAGGTAACCATTTTGTTGCCACACTTGTATTCATACGAAGAGCGAGGCATAACAGAATAGTAGGAATCTGTGGCAGATAAAGCCTCTGTGAATCACAATTTTGTAGCTATGTGCTGCGGCAATGTATAAGTTACAGCTCTTGTTTCAGATGACTTTTTTTGTATTCTTCCTTAAAAGCATACTTTTTTGTAGTTGGGTTGTATAACTAGATACACTAATCATAAAATTATAACTGCCTGTTAAATTGACCCATTGGGGCATAGACACCACAAGACCTCTGAAGGTGTCCTGTAGTTTCCTGTAGTTAGCAGCAGATCCTTTAGGTCCTGTAAGTTGCTAGGTGGGGCTTCCATAGATCAGAGATAGATATCTGAGGAATCTTGAGGCCAGGACTAGGGATGGTCCGAACAGAGTTCGGTTCGGGTTCGTACGAACCCGAACCCTCGGTAATGATCCCCGCTGTCTCTGCGGGAGGACCGTCTGGAAAACTGGGATACAGCCATAGCCATAGGCTGTATCCCAGTTTTCCAGGCGTTACTCCCGCTGTATCCGCCTGCTCCACGGAGCGGGCAGACAGCGGGAATCTGCTGCCGAGCGTTCGGGTTCATACGAACCCGAACCTCGGCAGGTTCGGACCATCCCTAGTCAGGACATTAGCATGAGCACTTGATGATGTTCCTCAATCCATTCCCATGCAGTTTTTTAAGTAATAAAGTGATGTACATTGTATGCAACAATGTTTTGGTAAGTCATACTTGTCAAAGTAACTTTAACTTTGTAACTGCATCATTTAATGGCTATTTACAAATATGTAATGGTAAATTGAGAAGGATTAGAAAAAGGATTAAAAAAAAAAGATAGCAGAGGCACTAAGGGTCAAATTTTTTAAAGTCTGTCTGGAACAGGCCAGAAACCTGAGCTGGCTTAAGTTTTTTGCCTGCTGTGCAGCAGCCTCTGCTACACTGCATTTATCAAGAGGCATGGGCCTCTTGATAAATCCAGTAGAAGGAAACCGGGGAAATTTTAAATTAGATGTGTGCAAAAAAAAAAGCTTGCAAGGTCAAAGTTAACGGTATATTGACTTAACTACTTGGGAATGGCAGTAAGACAAAGCTATCACCTGGTGCCACCAGAAATCTGAAGAGCCAGGTAGTCAAAACTCTCACATTTCTGCAAAAGACTTGCAGAAAAATGAAGCAGTGAAACAAAGCCTGGAATTTTCTGGAGCTATGGATCTGCAATACGTCTGGAGGAGGAAGAATGAAGTATTTCCTAAAAAGAGCACCCTGTTTACAGTGAAACGATGGGGCTGCTTCGTTTTATCTGGCACAGGAAACCTGCAGCAGGTTGAAGATGTATTAAAACAAGTTTTAGAAAATCCTAGAGAAAACATCATGCCTTCTATGAATGAAGCTGAAGTTTGTGCATCATTTACATAGAAACATAGAAGATTGTCGGCAGAAAAAGACCACTGGGTCCATCTAGTCTGCCCTTTTAGTATTTTCTTTCTTATTATCTTAGGATAGATATATGTTTATCCCAGGCAGGTTTAAATTCTGTTATTGTAGATTTACCAACCACCTCTGCTGGAAGTTAGTTCCAGGTATCTACTACTCTTACAGTTAAATAATATTTTCTCACATTGCTTCTGATCTTTCCCCCAACTAACCTCTCACTGTGTCCTCTTGTTCTTGAGCTCAGTTTTTTTTTTTTTACTAAAAACACTTCCCTCCTGAACCTTATTTAGTCCTTTAACATACTTAAAGGTTTCAATCATGTCCCCCCTTTCCCTTCTTTCCTCCAGACTATTCAGATTCAAATCCTTAAGGTTTCCTGATATGGTTTATGCCTCACACCCTTCACCATTTTTGTAGTTCGTCTTTGGACCCGTTCTATTTTATCAATGTCCTTTTTTAGGTGAGGTCTCCAGAACTGGGCACAGTATTGCAGATGTGGTCTCACCAGAGCTCTATACAGCGGGATCCCAATCTCCCTCTTCCTACCAGTTATACCTCTAGCTATACACCCCAGCATACGATTTGCTTTCCCCACCACCTGGTTGCACTGGTGACTCATTTTAAGGCTGTCAGAAATCACTACCCCTAAATCCTTCTCTTCTGAAGTCTTTTCCAACACAGTACTGCCGATGTGATACTCGGATAGAGGATTCCTCCTCCCCAAGTGCATTATTTTACATTTGGAAACATTGAACTTCAATTTCCAATGTTTGGACCACTTATCTAGCAAAGCTAAATCATTTTCCATATTGCTGACACCTCCAGGTATATCAACCCTATTGCTCACTTTTGTGTCATCAGCAAACAGACAAACTTTACCTACCAAACCTTTGACCTTCCAACTTACCCTTAAGGCCTTATTCACACATCCCAAAATTTATGGATCTGTATTTCCATATTCGAGTTAGTACACATTGATGTCTATTGGGCTATTTACACTCAGTAGATTACAAGATTATTGGTGAACCTAAAGGAAAACTCCAGGTAGAGGTTAAAAAAATGAAACTTCTGCTTAAGCATAACGCATTACCTGTCTATCTCAGTTTTGTAACTACCAAAATCCATGTGTTTTTTTTTTTTTTTTTTGGGGGGGGGGTTGTTCTGTTTTGTGTTTCTGTCCTTCCTGGTTGATGAGTTCCCAGAATGCAATGCTTTTCCTCAGCTGATCATCACAGCCCCCCCCCCATCACAATCAGTAAAATTAGTGCAGCACCTGCTTCTTTCTGGCCGGACAGAGATGGTGAATCAGAAGACATTGTGAATTGGCCCAGAGGCAGTTTTTTTTCACTTCCTGGATTTCTATCAGCTACCAGTGTGGCAGAACCGCACAGATACGGTAATACATGGTATAGACACGTCTATATAACTTTTAATGTTTTTTTTTAATAGAAAACAAGTTTTTCTTATCCGGAGTTCCCCTTTAAGGTCATTTTCCATGGGAAATGAACTAAGACTCCACAGGAATGCCTGTCTTTGCATCATGTTAGCGAAGCATTATTTTACTGTAATGACCTGCTGCAAAATACTAAAGATGCTTGGCATGAAGGGATTGAATATTTCCAAGACTTCAGTAGTCATTTGAAGTGTACCTATCGTGAAGTACACTGACCCAATCGGCTTGAAATTCATTCTGCTGCCAGAAATTCAGGTGTCCATGGATATTGCCAGGTTGGTACTGTGCACAAGCCCAATTGAAATAGAATGGGGGCCATATGCAGTAATGACACAGCATGGTCTTAATAATAGAGGCAGAATGGATTTCACGCTAATCAGGTACAGGTACACTTTAAGGCTGGGTTCACACGCTGTAACTGTGCGGCTGTATTTTTTATGCGGCTGTAAATGTGCGGGTGAAACTACTGCCGTGGGAAAAAATAGACATGCGGCTCAAAACACACGGTCATTTACTTGGAAATCTGGTTCAACTAAAAATAAGAAATAAAATGTTAAGAAAGTGATGCAAAAACCTCTGGATGCATCTGGGAAAGCAGGGAACACAGTTACATGAATCGCTATTACCAGGGTTTGCGATCCTCTGCACTATAGCCGATGTCTCTCATGGTTAATATATTGAATTAATAAAACACATTTTCTTTGTAATAAAGTCACTTTTATTGTTCAATAATTAAATGTAAACGATTCCATCATTTTGCAATTAAATATACTGTTAAAATAAATATATATATAAATAAATGTATATTTATATATATATTTATTTTTTGACAGTATATTTAATTGCACAATGATGGATTCGTTAGAATTAAATTATTGAACAAAGAAACTGTATTTAAACGAAAATGTGTTTTCTTCATTAAATATTAATTAGTACAGGAAGCTCTATAAGCCGTTAATTCATATATTCATATATATATAACTTTAATGAAAACATCAAATGTTTCTTCTAATTATGTTATCACAATAGCATTATTAGAAGAAACATTTAGAATTATATGTGCGCTCAGCTGATTGGCTGTTCGGCTGAGCGCACATATAATAAGCCGGTCCGCAGTACAGTGACTTCATTGTGCTGCGGACCAGCGAAGAGGACACATCGGGGTGAGTATAGAGCTCTCCCCACCCCCTCCCCGGCACTGCACCCCTCCCAGCAAGGAAGGGGGGTCACTTAACCCCTTCCTTGCTGGGATGGGTGCATTCTGACATCAGTCTGGCCCCCAAGGGGTTAAGGGGGATGCAATACATCCTCCCTTAACCCCTTGGGGGCCAGACTGTAAGCAGCGATCTGTAAAGATGCTGCATACTGTAAGGTGCACAACACCGCTCACAATGATGGGTGTTGTGCTCCTGTTTGTGTGTTTTTTGTGTGTTTCTCCCTTTTTGTTTTTCAGATATCGGTATCCTGGGGATTACGTCGGATTCCATGGACTACGTCGATGACCGGCGGTTGTTCTTTGAATTTTTTTTAATAAAATGGTCAATGAGGGGTGTGGGGGTGTTTTTATTTGAATAAAAAAATTTGTAAACTTGTGTCTTGTCTTTATTTCTTTACTTTATAGACTTAGTAGTGGAAGCCGTCTAATAGACGGAATCCATTACTAAGTTGGGGCCTAGTGTTAGCCGGTATAAAATGGCTAACACTAACCCCCCTATTATTACCCCAGTACCCAATGCCACCAGGGGTACTGGGAAGAGCCGGGTGCCAGTGGTCCCGGAGCGTCAAAATTGGCGCTCCTGGACCGGGTGGCAGCAGGCTGGTAAGATTTAGGCTGGGAAGAGCCATTGTTTTAGGCCCTCCCCAGCCTAAATCTTACCAGCCTGCTGCCGCCCGGTACGGGAGCGCCAATTTTGACGCTCCGGGACCACTGGCACCCGGCTCTTCCCAGTACCCCTGGTGGCATTGGGTACTGGGGTAATAATAGGGGGTTAGTGTTAGCCATTTTATACCGGCTAACACTAGGCCCCAACTTAGTAATGGATTCCGTCTATTAGACGGCTTTCACTACTAAGTCTATAAAGTAAAGAAATAAAGACAACACACAAGTTTACAAATTTTTTTATTCAAATAAAAACACCCCCACACCCCTCATTGACCATTTTATTAAAAAAAATTCAAAGAACAACCGCCGGTCATCGACGTAGTCCATGGAATCCGACGTAATCCCCAGGATACCGATATCTGAAAAACAAAAAGGGAGAAACACACAAAAAACACACAAACAGGAGCACAACACCCATCATTGTGAGCGGTGTTGTGCACCTTACAGTATGCAGCATCTTTACAGATCGCTGCTTACAGTCTGGCCCCCAAGGGGTTAAGGGAGGTTGTATTGCATCCCCCTTAACCCCTTGGGGGCCAGACTGATGTCGGACTGCACCCATCCCAGCAAGGAAGAGGTTAAGTGATCCCCCCTTCCTTGCTGGGAGGGGTGCAGTGCCGGGGAGGGGGTGGGGAGAGCTCTATACTCACCCCGATGTGTCCTCTTCGCTGGTCCGCAGCACAATGAAGTGACTGTACTGCGGACCGGCTCATTATATGTGCGCTGAGCCGATCAGCCAATCAGCTGAGCGCACATATAATTCTAAATGTTTCTTCTAATAATGCTATTGTGATAACATAATTAGAAGAAACATTTGATGTTTTCATTAAAGTAAAGTGATGATTAGTACAGAATGCTCTATTGCCGGCATATGAATTAACGGCTTATAGAGCTTCCTGTACTAATTAATATTTAATGAATAAAACACATTTTCGTTGAAATAAATTCAGTTTCGTTGGTCAATAATTTAATTCTAACGAATCCATCATTGTGCAATTCAATATACTGTCAAAAAATAAATATATAGATAAATATACATTTATTTATATATCTATTTTTTTTAACAGTATATTTAATAGCAAAATGATGGATTCGTTAGAAATAAATTATTGATCAACGAAAGTGTCTTGATTACAAAGAAAATGTGTTTGATTAATTTAATATATTAACTATTAGAGGCATCGGCATTCGGCATCATTGTCGGCTATTTTTGAAGTACTCTGTACGGACCGCCTGTCAATCCTCGGCTGCATGTTCAGCCGCAAACAATGGTCTTGTTCATTTTTTACGGGTCCGTTTACGATAGGGCCGTAGATTCAGAGATAGTGTGCACTGTGCAACCGTATATCCTATACTTCCAAGGATACACACGAACCACCAAAAATACCGCCGCACAATTACAGCCGCAAATACAGCCGCACTCTTACAACGTGTGAACCGAGCCCCCAATGGCATTTTGGAGAAATTTGTAATATTTGTTGTGTGGAGCACTTTACATCGTCCTTGTTTCATTGTTTTTTTTTGTGTGTTTTTTTTTTCAAACAGTTGAAAATTTAGAAATTCTGCTAATAAACCTAATTTGCAACAGAGTGGAACTATTTTGATTACAACTGTATGTTTCAGGGAATGATTGTGTAAAACTTTTAATATTTAAGTTAATTTGAACAGTTGACGGGTTATACAAGTGTAGATTGATAAGTAATTATTTTCCGCAAGTTACAGGTCTTACATATTAATTAGCTGCTTAACTTTTTTGAGTAGAATTTTTTCATGTTATAAAGGACTACATTTTGCAGTTTATATAACTTTTTTTAACTCTTCCGTCTAATGTTGACTTCTTGCCTTGCACCAGGCAGGAAAATAATTAGACCCATGTTTGCTTTCTTCTGTTGACACCTTTAGTGCTGAATACATTTTTTCTCTGGGGAATCTTTGATGAAAGCTTAAGACAGAGCTTATGAGCTTAATAAGAGTTTATTTTTTTTCTGTTGCCCTACAGCTTATATGAATCTCATCCCAGTAAAGTTCAGTTTTAATGCATTAGAACTGCTCAGGCAATTCATCTTTATAGTAAATCAGATTTGGTAATTCTCCAGGAATAAAATTCACAGTGTAAAACCTTTAAAACATTAAAGCAGAACATTTATAGCAGCACTTTCTAGTCTTTAACTTTTTTTATTCTGTAATCTGCCCGGGGCTGCTCCAAATTTCTCTCAGGTGTGGTAATAAAATCTAATCAGCAGCAGTTCCACCCCCATTCAATCTCAGCTGATCTGCCCATTAAGTAGCCGAATGACAGATAAACCTTTAGCACATACTGTACCCTGGGGAAATTACAGGATCTTTCATTTGGTTTCTTCATGGGTGTAGTATGTATAAAACATCTTAGCAGTATCCAAAAGTGACATTTTGGTCCAAATCTTGTTGAAAATGACTTATGCAATGCTTCATTGATCTACTTGATTTGTTATCCTCTCTGCTGGCCAATTTTCTGTTTCAGGTGAGAGGAAGATTTGATAAAGCTGTACCATGGTTGATTGCAAAGATGTCTTTATAGTCATTTTTCATAATATATATATATATATATATATATATATATATATATATATATATATATATATGTATTTTTTATTTATTTTTTTCATATTTTTCTTCTACCGTGCTGTGTAGCAATCTGTTTTAAATTTGTCCCTTGGGAAGGATAAAGAAAAGTTAAATTTCTGCCGTTTGATCAGTTAAGGTGGCCAAAATTCCCATACATGTGATATGTGTCTTTGAAAGAGTTACAAGTGTAGTCCTAATATTTACTTCTTCTCATTTACCGGCTATGCAGCAATGTTTTACATCCAGGGGTCTCCCAGGAACCTGTGGCAGCAAGACCTGTCCCTTTTGCTCCCAGGCGTTCGGAAAATCAGTCAACATATCTCAGTCAAAATATAATACACAATGAGAATTATTGGAAGTTTATCGTTTCCTAAATCAGGATTCTTTGGGGGCGGGGGGGGGGGGGGGGGAGGATGATTCCCTGAGGGTTTCCTACTCGAATACAGTGAGCCAGGTTAACTATTCCAAATGCACTAGAATTCTGGCTCAAGTTGCATAGGGATAATCATGTGTTTTAGACTCTTGTACCTTGACAAGGATCACAACGTAAGAGGAAAGCAGCATGGCTTCTGTCTGGCTGTGAGTGCAAACATTTTGTCAGCCAACTATGGTGTCTTTACACAGAGAGATTTATTTGACAGATTTTTAAAGCCAAAGCCAGGAATGGATTTGAGAAGAGGAGAAAACGCAGTCTTTTCTTTGACCTGTTCTCTGTTTATAGTCTGTTCCTGGCTTTGGCTTCAAAAATCTGTCAGATAAATCTGTGTAAATGTACCCTTAGAATAGGCAGTTTAAGGCTATGTTCACACATACTGTTAAATTTGCATTAATTACCACTATTTTTTCACTGAAAAAACAGCACTATTTTACCACAATTGCACAATTTGTGACAAAATAGTGCTATTTAACATTAATTAAATGCTATGTTTGAAGATAGCCTTATGGTGCGTTTACACAGGTAGATTTATCTGACAGATTTTGGAGAAATCTGTCTTACCTTTATGACCTGTTCCCTGTTTATAGTCTGTTCCTGGCTTTGGCTTAAAAAATCTGTTAGATAAATCTGCCTGTGTAAACGCAGCATAACACTGTACCATTTGCAGCTGTTTCATTACAGTGCTGCAAATATTCAAACACCTTGCCCATTCGGGGTATTATATTGATATATGATGCCGGGCGCTGAAAGAGTCTACTGCAGGCCTTCCCGTCCGTAGGATCCATAGAATATGGGAATAAGCCTAATTCTGACATCACATTCTCCAGGCATGCAGTCTTTTGTTAGTAGACACCTTTCAATGTCACATTGAAGCAGTGTTCCATCTTGCCTTTACATCGAGAGATTTATCTGACAGATTTTTGCAGCTAAAGGCTATGTTCACACAACTTTTTCACAGCTCCGTTTAAAATGATGCATCGTATTGAAGTCAATTAAATTGTGGCAAAAATGGATGTCTTTTTAAATAGCAAAGGTGTCCACCCTTTGTCTTTTTTTGACGTTTTGTGAACATAGCCAAAGCCAGTAATGGAGTTGAAAAGAGGAGAAATCTCAGTCTTTCTTTTATGACCTGTTTTCTGTTTATAGTCTGTTCCTGGCTTTGGATTCAAAAATCAGTCAGATAAATATCTCTGTGTGAAGGCACCCTTAGAATCATAACACTTTTATTTTTCCACCTACAGGGCTGGTTGGGGGCTTATTTTTTGCACCATGATGTCGTTTTCAATAAGTATCATTTTGCTGGAAAAGAAAATTTTTGATTGCTTTTTAGTATTATTTTTTCCTGATGCTTAGTTAAAAATAAATTAGCAATCCATGTGTGTTCCCAACCCTCCTCCCCCGTTTACTCTTTTAATAAATTGGGCAATTAAAAAGTATAGTATAAGGCCATGTTCACAGAACGAGTTTCAGTGGCCGTTATTTCATACTCAAACTTGTTCCCCAAGCTGTTGCAAAACTACAGTTCTTGTTGTGGCAGTGCATGATAGGTATTGTACTTTTTCAGCAGCTTGGGGGAACATTGGGCAAGCATTGTGTAGCTGTGTAGCTTTGGATTCCAGCAGTTTGGTGAATGCAGCTCTGGCTTTTGTAGGTAGTATGATACGATGTGCGTATGTAAGTGTGGTCCAGACTGGAGTGGCTTTGTGCCTTTCATTGCACAATTTTAAAATAGTTGTATCTGTGAAATCATATGTACCAGTAGTGGTGTAAATTTTTGTGTAATGAAGCAAAAATTTTTACTTTTCTATGTTAAAAGACATACAGAAGTAAAACAATGAAAATATATGTTCACACTTTTAACTGGTACTGTGTGATTATATATATATATATATATATATATATATATATATATATATATATATATATTTTATCCCCTGATTGCACCTGAGCGCAAGGTGTGTACTAGAGTGGGGAGGGAATGGCAGGTCCCACTACCAAACCTACCTGCCATTCCAATAAAATCCAGGCCTTACATTACAAAATAATAGCTCAGCAGAATATTTCTGCTGAACCACACAGCTTTCCTGGAGTTTACCATCTCATCCCAGATAGCAGCCAATATATTAATTATACATTAGTGATTGTGTATATAATATTTATTTCATTTTTAGATTTTCATAATTATATTTTCACATACCAGTTTAATCATTCAGTGTACCTCATTCAGTTTTTTCATGCACACTTTTACAGATACTAAATTAATAAAACTGTTTGACTTCAGTTTTCACTTATTTTATTTGATCACTTTATACAAGTGTCCTTAACTTCAAAATAACTTCTATGATTATTAAATAATTGATGCTCAGAAATTAAGCTGAGTTCAAATACTTGTCTTGCAAGGTCTTAAAGCAATCCTCTAGTCTCCCACTTACTGTAGCTTATTCCCTCATTATTTATATGGCAATTACCTGGTAATCATCTTTTTCTCACCAGTGGCTTAGTACATTGGTAATCATTAGTAATAATTCCGCTCTTGCTGTACTCTTAATCTCATCAACTCACTTTTTGGTGAGGCCCTAGTAGAATTGTGTTATGCACAGCAACCAATCTACAGAGACAGAGGTGTAGGGGGAAGGGAAAGAGCAGAAACCTAAACCAATGACATAGGAGGGGTCTTTCAGTCTACCTTACACACTCTGTAGGCACTGAGGCTAAATTGTAGTTATAGATCACAGCACTGCCCTAATGGAGGTCAGCTAAGAAACAATCAAGATGTAAAGTAGATGAAAATAGGTAGCAGGTAAGCAGTGACGTCCTTCAGGTTTATGTGGGTTTTTTACATTGCAAAGGTTAAAAGTAGAGATGAGTGAACCTCGAGCATGCTCGAGTCCATCCGAACCCGAACTTTCGGCATTTGATTAGCGGTGGCTGCTGAACTTCAATAAAGCCCTAAGGCCATGTGGAACACATGGATATAGTCATTGGCTGTATCCATGTTTTTCAGACAACCTTAGACCTTTATCCAAGTTCAGCAGCCCCCACTAATCAAATGCCGATCGTTCGGGTTCGGAAGGACTCGAACCTGAACCCGGTTCGCTCATCTCTAGTTAAAAGCAGTGGATAAAACCTGCAAGAATAACTGGCATGCTAGGAAATAAAACCTGCAGTGCATCTCACCTTGTTCTATAGAGTTTAGAGCAGCATGTAGAAGAGATTTCTTTAAACTGAATTCACTACGCTTGTAATGTAGATTACAGTAAATTAGTAGCCCGGGATATACAGTGACCATATATTGGTACTTACCAGTTCTATGCCAGCTCAGCAGACCATAAAAATGATGACACTTCTATCCAGAGACATAAAAGTAACATTTTAGATTAGGCTCCACTCTGCAACCATGTAGTTGTAGTAGTTAGGACCCTCTGTGTTCTCACACAGTATACTTGGGTTCCCTCTGTAGCACCATAGAGTAGTAAGGCCCCTTTGTGCCCCCATATAGTATTATACCTCTTTGTGCCAGTCAATGTATAAATTAGGTTCTCTTTGTGCCCCATATAGTAGCAATGCCCTCTCTGTACATCCATATAGTAGTTAGTCCCACTCAGGTAATCCACTCAGTAGTTATCCCCACCATAGATAGTATCCCTCAAAAAGCAACCCTTTGTAGGGAACCCCTTCCCCACATCGTAGTTAGCCTTCAAGTGTGAAAATTAGTCTTCCTAGTAGGTAGGAATCCCTCGTATAGCTAGTCGTTCACCTGTAACATAAAATAAAAAAAATCTCACCTGGCTCCTGTGCAGTCCACTGGTGGCTGCATTCCCCCCCCCCCCCCCTCCTTGTGCATATCTGCCTGTGCCATAGACTCCATTCTATGGTCAGGCAGATTCCACCTTCTGTGTCAAGAATTAAAGGATTCATTCTGTGCGTGGACAGCGGAATCTGCCTGTTCATAGAATGAAGTCCATGAAAAAGTCAGATATGCGCGCTGCCGCAAGCTGGGGAATCTGCGGCGGGTGATCCTCTAGGATTCTGTAGTGTGCGCATACCCTAAGAGGACAAGACAGGAACATACTCTGTAAAGGAGCCAGGGGTCAGATCTTGAACTAATGCAACAGGCAGAGCATATGAAAGACAACACAAAAGTTTAGTCGGGAACAAGGCTGATGTGAAGCTTAAAGAAGAAGTCCGGCGAAAATTTAAAGTATTGTATTGCTCCCCCCCCCCCCAAAAAAAAAAAAAAAAAAAAAAAGTCCCCCATATACACTTATTAGGGGAAATGCACATGAAGTGCTTTTTTCCCTGCACTTACTACTGCATCAAGGCTTCACTTCCTGGATAAAATGGTGATGTCACTTCCTGGATAAAATGGTGGTGTCACAACCCGACTCCCAGAGCTTTGCGGGCTGTGGCTGCTGGAGAGGATGATGGCAGGGGGTGCTCAGTGTCCCTCCAGTGCCCTGTGTCCCTCAGTGTCCCCCTGCCATCATCCCCTCCAGCAGCCACAGCCCGCACAGCTCTGGTAGTCGGGTCGTGACATCACCATTTTATCTAGGAAGTGAAGCCTTGATGCAGTAGTAAGTGCAGGGAAAAAAGCACTTTATAAGCATTGCTCGTAATAAGTGTATATCGATGACTTGTTTAACTTTTGAGGGGCAATACAATACTTTCATAAAAATTTTCTGCCGGACTTTAATATCAGTACTAAACAGCAAAAATTACAACACAGGAACAAGAACCAGTACTGGATAAATCTCAAACAATGAGTAAAGTGTGACCAAAAACTCCTTTTAGAGAGGACCTCTGGTCAAAAGAAGAAAAAAATAGTTTTTTTTGTTTGTCATTTGCCTAAGCCATCTGACACTGCTGTGCATTGGAGACTGCATAGCCATGACATGAACCAAAAGGGCAATGGTGAAGAACAGAAGGCAAAGCAGGAGCAAAGAAAGTGTACAGGTGCCTTACAAGAGGATGCTAGCAGGAGACAAGGCCACTCACTGCAACATAACGCTGGAACTAGGTAGGGTAAGTAATACCTATATTTAGAGGAACACTGCATGAGACCTAATACTTCCAAACCGACTAAGCCTATTAAATTTGAAATAAATTGCTTTTACTTTAATAAACAGGGTAATTTAATAAATGTAAATGACCCAACAAATTTAAATTTCTGGAGTGTTACAAGAATACTTATGAATGCAACCGAATTTTAATTAGCCTGCCATTTTTATGAGTTTCAAGCTGATAATGTGGTTGTTTATGATATATATCCAAGACTGCTTTTTATTTTGTCATAATTCATTTAGCACAGCATCTTTACATGATTTTTTCAACTAAATTATAGAAAAGGAAATAAATGCTATTTAGTAGTAATTCATTTAAAATGAAGCATTGCAGTAGAATCTATAAGAATCAATTCACCAAATGATAAAAACCTAAACACAGGATTTTCTAAAAATGCAATGAAGACCTTTTTTTATTGTATGTGAAAATCCTCAATCTGAATTTAAAGTGACACTATCACCCCTATTTTGCATTATGATTTTTCTACACCGGTGTAAACGGTAAACTTTGCAGTTTTCATACCTTATTTTATATCCTATGTCATGGTGCTTGTTCCACTAAACAGTGATCTTTTATCATCTGTGGTTCTGCTACCTCGATGGTGCTTCACAGCCGCCTTTTAGCCTCGTCCATACCGCCACCATAGGCCCCGCCCATCCTTGATGGCAACCGTTTGTATCGGCCGACCTAGAGGGGGTGGGGCCTAGACCCTTAGGCCGGCGAGGGGTTGGGGCCTATGTACGATGACTTTATGGAGGGACAGGGCCTACGGTGGTGATGTGGGCTGGGCTAAGTGGCTCTGTGGCTGTGAAGCCCCGCCCAGGTAGCACAATCCGCAGATGATAAAAGATCACTTTTTACTGGAACAAGCACCATGACATATGATATAAAATAAGGTATGAAGAATGCAAAGTTTACACCTGTGTAGAAAAGTGATAATGCAAAAAGGGGAAAGTACAAACCTAAATTCTGTGGTCATTTAGAAGTGGCAATAGCCAAAACACTATGAAATATTTAAAACTCTGTCCTAAGCACAATATGGATTTAAAGCAGTTCAAATTATCATTTCCTCCATAGCATAGAGAAAGATGGGAAATGTTCAAGATATGAGACCCATGTAAACGGCCATTATTATAAAATATGAATGTACATAATAATGTGAACTTGGCATACAATGTGTAACATTTTAATTTTATTTATTTTTATTTTTTTTTCAGAAAGGTGAATCGGAGAGCCACGTTGTTACGCCAGAGAAAGTGGCACAGATGACCTTTGAGATTCCACTTAATGACTCCGGATCAGCTGGATTAGGAGTTAGTCTAAAAGGAAACAAGTCCAGAGACACCAGCACTGATTTGGGAATCTTCATTAAGTCCATCATTCATGGAGGAGCTGCCTTCAAGGTATGAAACTTTAAGATGAACATTATAGATGGCTTACGTTATAGTCAAGTGTCTTTATATTTACCTTATTTGGCTGTACACAATACATTTTATTGCTGGCTTTTTCCGAAGCCATTCAAAAAATTACTATAACTGTAGTCCTTGACTAGAAATGAGCATACTCTATACCGGATGTCACCCGGCTGCTGTCGGTAGCTGGGGGCTGCTGCTAATAGCTAGTATGGAGCGATAGTCTGTGCTAGCTATTTAACATTTAGATGCTACTGAAAAATCTGTTAAATAATTCTAAAGTAGCGGAAAACAATATGTGGGTCCGTTAACTCCAGATGGGTACGACCCAGTGGTAAGAAATCAAAATATAATCACCGTAGCAAATGGACCACCGTAGGTCAGTTAAAACTTAACTTTTAATTATAGATCATAAATTATTAAAAATATGCGCTTATAACAATACACACCTGTGAACACTAATAAACCATAACACATACAAAAATGGACAAAGATATAAAAGAGATATAGGGCAGGTATAACCCAAATATGGATGGGTGGGTTATGCGGTAAGGGAGAGACAAAGGGGATGTGTGCCCTGCTCTACAAGCAAAATAGTCTTGCCCTGCCTTTTGGGGGACCCACCTCCTTAATAGGGTGGCCCCAACCACGGTGTCGGTCCCTACTCTCACTAAGTGGAGCTCGAGGCCTCCTGGGGCCGTTTTACATCAGCGATTGCCTAATCTTGTCTCCAGTAGGTGGAATCAAGCTTGTGCAGAAATAAAGGGTCAATGCAGTACTGCATTATCTCTATGAGCAATCATGGTATTGCTCATTAAAGTGTCTTAAGGGGGACTTAAAAAGTGTGTAAAAAAAGAAGACTTTTTTTGTTTGTTTTTAAATATAAATGTGGTACTATAGATCGTTTTAGTTAAGATTTTTTACTCTGAAACATTGAAATCATGAAAAAAACAAATAGGTAGCAAATGTCACTGTAAGGCTATATTCTCCAGGTTTCTTTTTTTACATGAAAAAAGACTGTCTTTTGATAAAGACAGACATAATTAATGAACATTAATGACGTCTATCTTTAATGAGCATTAATGACGTCTGTCTTTATCAAAATATGTTTTTTTTCCACGTAAAAAAGACATTATGGTAGCATAAGTGTAGAAACGTACAACTATGCTACATTATTTAAATGTTGTCAAAACCATTCCGCAGTAAACGGTGCCTTGTTTTACTGGTGGGGTTTTCATCATGGATATTTGTCCATTTACATCAATTTTCTCTATATCTCAGCAGATTTTGATATTTTGGTTTTTAACATTTGCATTCTGTTTATGTTAATATTTTTCATCTGCCACCAACCTGCCGAGTCAGCTAATCTCTGCCATTAAACTACACAACAGCAAATTTTCAGTCTATGTTAAACAGACAACCATAGCATCAATCACCCAGGATTTCTTGTCAATGCCCTGTACTTCGCCCATGTTCCTTACTGTAAGAGAAATAGAGATAAATTGTTTATAGGAAGGACAATGGCAAGAAAGTTTATTTAAAGGCAGTTTACTCCCTTAAGTGAATTACAAAACAAAACATTATGAACTCTTTTATTATATGGTGTTAAAATGTAATTTGCCCATACATACTGTATATTCTACAAGGGTTGAAGAAATAAATGTTCATCTTCAAGCACCTGTAAAATATATTAGGTTGTGATATTAATACATGACCGTATTACGTTTACATCTCGGTTTTAAAACAAGCCCTTGCTTGCCTTCAGCACCAAGATGGTTAATGTTACTTCTCTATTTGAAAAGCTCAGAAAATTGCAGGATAATTTGTAAAGCGCATTAAAACATCAGCTTTTTAATATGGTAAGTGCTTCCCAGTTGGACATTAGGCTGGACTGATACTTAAGTAATACGCAACCATTACACTTTGTCTTTCTTGACAGCGTGTTGCTAGGAAAGTTTGTAGACATATTTAACTGCTTGACTACTGGAAAATATTGTTGAGCGGACTTGACAACCTACTCAGCATTTGCTGTATCCATGTTTTCCAGAACTCCCATCATGTATTTAATGCTTGGTTTTAGAAGTAACTATATAAAAATATTGTTAAAATAAAGGAAAAGGGAAAAATAAAATAAAAAAAAAGGGTCATGCTCATATGAACGCTTGTTCCCGATAACACAATTTTTGTTTTATTTCAACTGCACATGTGTAAACTTCATAAAAAAACAAAAACAGGATTTCTATTGGAACTTTTAGTTGATGTGGTGACAATGACCTACACTAGTTTTGTATTTATTGAGATGTACAGTAACATGAGATTATGGCTTGTTTCTGTGTTTTATCATAGAAACGATCAACATTTCTCTACAAATGTGCAATTATTATAAAATTCAATAAATGCAATAAGTATATTTCCTGGATATAGGGCTATACTGCAAATCACATGTTCTTGTTATGCTGTTCTTGGCAAAGGGTTGAAAGTTTATTATGTCCTGGTAAAAGTGCTTGCCTTGCTCCTCTGAATACGCTCTCATGTTCTCTTTGAATTTATCTAGATGGCATAAAGGGTATGGACTTTGAGTGACATTCTGCTGCCCATTGCAGCATAGTTAGAGTCTTTATCAGAGTCTGAACCAAGTGTGCATAGTTTTCAGCCTTGTCATTGCCTAAGAAGCCGCGAACCACTGAGACAAAACTGTCCAAGCCGCCTTCTGCTTCCTGCACTGTTCACTTGGGAAATGAGGTGCACATGATTTGTATTGCTCCCCAACAGGCAAACCATAGTATGCTTTGTAGGCCTCAAACATCTTAGTGGATGCTTTCACAGAGTGCTTTTTTGCTCTTGTCTTTATAAATTGGCCACAGACGTAGTAAAGTACACCTGCCAGATGTGTGCAACCTCTGGATGCCATCGAAATAAACTTAAGCTGTGTATACTAGTTCACTTATACTGTGTAGAACATCAAATGAGTTGGTTCGTTATCTTGCCGTGTGCACTTGTGGGGCAGTCGCAGAAAGTTCTATGCTAATGAAGTAGAAAAAGTATTGGAGTCCAAATACAGGTGTGCACACTTATCTGATGAAGGGAATTTTTTCCCCTGAAACGAGTAATATATGTGCTACTTTTAAATAAATTAATTTACTTTTCTTTGAGATTACATAGTCCCTGTGGGCACTGCTGACACTGTGGTACTCCAGTATTCTTTCTTCTTGATTTGCATTGCTCTCATGGGCTAGGGAGTATCCCATCTTCCTTGTCCCTGTCAGCCTTTCTGCAGCCCTTGAAGATGTACAGCATACCTTCCAGAACTGGGTTCTACAGACTGGGACCTCTTGATTCAAGGTGATACTCGATTTGCCACTGAATCCGTCTACCTATTTTTCTCTTTACAATAGTGGTATCACACAAGGTGCCACCTTTTGCCTCTTTCTTTCTTTCTTAACTTGTTACGTAGTATAATCGGCCTGTTTAAAAGGGCCAGTAATCAGATGGAAGCTGACTGTGGTGAAGTTAGGGCCAAAAAAATGATCCAGTAATTGTTTGTGTGGCCTGATTAGTTGAGCCTGTGTAAAGGGTCAGTAAACTAAAGCCAGTCAGAGAGATCAGCATTCATTATCCTGCTTCCATTAACTTGTGTAAAAGAGCTATGAGGCTATGTTTCAACAAAGTTTTTTTGGCTATGTTTTGGGCGATGAAACAGCCTAAACAGTTAAAAAAAAAAAAAAAATAACCAAAAGACAGTCCTATTTGTCCTAATTAATTCTATTGAATTCGGTGTAAAATTGGCCTTTTTTGTTCACATAGTTTAATTTTATGATCATAATTGTTACATCATCATCATTGATAAAACATTAAGTTTTAAAGGAGAAGTCCGGCCAAAAGTATTTTTTATTATGTTAGACAAATTCCTAATGTACATTAACCCTTTGAAGGGGTAGTTCACCCAAATTTTTTTTTCTTTCAAATCAACTGCTGCCATGAAGTGCCAGAGATTTGTAATTTACTTCTATTAAAAAATCTCAAGCCTTCCAGTACTTATCAGCTGCTGTATGCCCAACAGGAAGTTGTATTATTTCTAGTCTGGAGAGCAGGAGAGGTTTTCTATGGGGATTTGCTACTGCTCTGGACAGTTCCTGACATGGACAAAGGAGGCAACAGAGAGCACTTTGTCAGACAGGAAAGAAAACACCACTTCCTGCTGGACACACAGCAGCTGATAAGTACTGGAAGACTTAAGATTTTTTAATAGAAGTGAATTACAAATCTCTGGCACTTCATGGCACCAGTTGATTTGAAAGAAAAATTTTTTGGGTGGACTACCCCTTTAAGGACAGAGCCAATTTCGATTTTTGCGTTTTAGTTTTTTCCTCCTTGTGCTTAAAAGGCCATAGCACTTGCATTTTTCCACCTAGAAACCCACATGAGCCCTTATTTTTTGCGTCACTAATTGTACTTTGCAATGACAGGCTGAATTTTTGCATAAAGTACACTGCGAAGCCAGAAAAAAATTCAAAGTGTGGTGAAATTGAAAAAAAAAGGCATTTTGTTTATTTGGGGGAAATGTGTTTTTACGCCATTCGCCCTGGGGTAAAACTGACTTGTTATATATGTTCCTGAAGTCGTTACGATTAAAACGATATGTAACATGTATAACTTATATTGTATCTGATGGCCTGTAAAAAATTTAAACCATTGTCAACAAATATACGTCACTTAAAATCGCTCCATTCCCAGGGTTATAGCGCTTTTATCCTTTGGTCTATGGGGCTGTGTGAGGTGTCATTTTTTGCGCCATGATGTGATCTTTCTATCGGTACCTTGATTGCGCATATACGACTTTTTGATCGCTTTTTATTACAATTTTTCTGGATTTGATGCGACCAAAAATGCACAATTTTGCACTTTGGGATTTTTTTGCGCTGACGCCGTTTACCGTGCGAGATCAGGAATGTGATTAATTAATAGTTTGGGCGATTACGCACGCGGCGATAGCAAACATGTTTGTTTATTTATTTATTTACTTTTATTTATAACCTGGGAAAAGGGGGGTGATTCAGACTTTTATTAGGGGAGGGGGCTTTTTACTATTAACAACACTTTTTTTTTTACTTTTACACTTATACTAGAAGCCCCCCTAGGGGACTTCTAGTATAAGTGCTTTGATCTCTCATAGAGATCTCTGCAGCATAGATATGCTGCAGAGATCCATGAGATAGGCACTCGTTTGCTTTCGGCTGCTGCAGCCGGAAGTAAACGAGTGCCGAGCCGGGGACGGCGCCATCTTGGAGCGGTCCCCGGCCGGCTTCAGAAACGGAGATCGCTCCTCCGGGATAACATTCCGGAGGAGCGATCTCCTCCACTAGGCACCAGGGAACGGGTGAATCCGGTAATCGGATGCAGCTGTCATGTTTGACAGCTGCATCTGATTACTGTATTAGCGGGCACGGCGATCGGACCGTGCCCGCTAATATCTACGGTCCCGGGCTACACGCGGCACCCAGGACCGCCGCGGTTCAGAGCGGGGTCGCTGCGCGGCCCCGCTCTGAACTCCCTTACCGGCATCAGGGCGTAAATTTACGCCCGATGTCATTAAGGGGTTAATATTGGGAAATGCACATATACTGCTATTTCCCTTAATTTAATAAATCAAGCAGGCTTCAGATTCCCTAAAGAAACTGTGACGTCACGAATCAGGTTTAAATTTCTATGGAGTGTCCAGCAGGGGGCGAACTATATGTAGAAGTCTATGTAGTGTATTGTTTATGCAACTGTATGTAATGTATCACAGGGACATGGGGCATCTCCCTCTCTCCCTGTGCTGCCGATGACCAGGCTTGCACCAGGAGAGAGGGAGATAGATGGCACTGAGCAGGGAGGGAGAGAGGTGCACATACATCTAACTACCTCCCCCCTCCCTCCCTGCTTGGTGTGTGGGACACATACACACTATACTAATCCTAATACCATTATCTCATAGTATGAGCAGATGATGGTGGAGTAGTACCAAGCCGATCCCCATTACCATAACCACCCCACATTCCGCCAACCAGCATACATCCCTCCATGGTTATGGTGATGGGGATCGGCCTGGTACTACTCCCCCATCATCTGCTCATACTGTGAGCAGATGAGGGAGGAGTAGTACAGTGTGTATGTGTCCCACAAACCGAGCAGGGAGGGAGTTACACCTGATTTGTGGTGTCACGGTTTTTTAGGAAATCTGAAGCCTGATTGATCTACTAAATTAAGGGGTATAGCACTAATTGTGCATTTCCTATAATTATTTTACGTTAGGAATTTGTCTAACTTTCCTTATGTAATATTAAAAAATACATTTTGGCTGGAGTTGTCCTTTTAAGTTTCAAGCCTTTATTTATTTATTTTTTTTACTGATAACAAAAATGTTATTAGAAACTGGCCAAAATATGTTCCAAATGAAAATAGTTAATTTTGGGACTCACCTAAAAAAGTATTGCAAAAAAAAAAAAAAAAAAAAAAGCTCAATAAAGGTTTGACAATATCAGATGCTTTTTTGTCTTAATAACAGTTTGGTTCTAGCTCCAAAATGATCCTCAAAAACAGTGTGTGAACATAGCCTAAGAGTACAGAACTGTGATGCATCTGTACCTCTGCAGCAATCGCAAAATGGAAAATTGCTCATTATTATGTAGATGATACAGTATTTATATAGAAACTATAGAATACTGATGGAAATTGATTATTGAGCACCTGTATGTTAGTTTTACATGCATACAGTATTATAGCTTTGTAATAGAATTGGTTCCAGAGGACTGTAATATGTGCGTATAAGGACTTCCCTATACTCTTAAATATCATTAGATGTATGGTTGTGCCTGGTATTGCAGTGCAGCCCTGGTTAAAGGGGTAGTGCGGCGTTAAGCATTATTTTACTAAATAACACACATTCTTAAGTTATACAACTTTGTAATGTGTGTTATTTAAGTGAATGGCCTCTTTTCCCATGTCCTCCCCCTCCCCCCCACGCAAGACCCGGAAGTGTAATTCTGTATACTTAGGGAATCACTGTCAACCCTGGCGGCCATCTTGAGGCGATCATGTCATCTTCAGGAGGCCGGCCGGACCGCTTCAGCCCTTCTTCACGGCGGCCCCCTTCTGCGCGTCATCAGCTGCTCAGCCGTGATTGGCTGAGCATTGTTATGCATAGTTATGATTCCGTAAGTATATGGGGAAGAGGGCCATTCACTTAAATAACACACATTACAAAGTTGTATAACTTTGTAATGTGTGTTTTTTTGTGAAATAATGCTTTACGCCGCACTACCCCTTTAACCTCATGCATGGGCTATGCAGTAATAACACTCTGAGTCACACTTGTATGTAAGGGGTTGTGTTTGACAAAATAGTGAGGAGGCTGTCTTAGGGCAGCAGACCCCCACTAATACTATATCAACTGCCTACCCTAGAAACAGGCCTTTGATTAGAATTCTTGGAAAATCCATTTTATGTCTTCATTTCTGCAGTAAGTCGTGTCGTATGTATTGTACACAATATAAGAGGCCACATAAAAAGTTCATGTCCTTTCGAATATATTAATAAAAGATGTTAGTGTTTTTTCTTTCTTATCACACAGATTTTTGAAAATTGTTGTCGGTTTCCACATTTTGTGTATAAAGGAATTTTTAAGCTGATTGTTTCCTTTGGGAAGCTTTTCATAAAAGATTTATAACTGCATTAGTCCTCGGATAAACTATTCGACTTCCTTCTCTGTGATTCAGTTTACCTTCCTATGCTTATACAGTAGGTGTCTCTGAAGTAAAGTGAGCCCAGCATTTGGTAATATGTTTAAAGTCATGATGTGCCCCCTCTATTTAAAGATATTTTATGTGGATTTTTTCCATTTTCAAGAATCTGCTTTTTACCTTTGCTGACCTGCTGTTTTCAACAATCATTTTAGATATATGCTGGGAAATGGACTTAAAAGCACAGACTTAAAGACAGTGCCACTAGGAGAGACGGTGGTTTGAGTCCAGGTGCCAGCCGCTAGTGACCTTACAAAAAAATTTTTTGTCTTATTTTGTTTTTCAGTGCACTAAGGTTAAATTACAATTTTACAGTGGAACTGTTCATAATTAAGTTCTTTATATATTGAAAATTTAAACTAATCTGTGGAATAAAATTACAAGACTTATACTCTCATCTTCTGTTTTAAAAATATTTATTTTTCTTTAATGCTTAATTCTTATGGGTTTTATGATGTCCGAAACATCACCACAACATCAGAGACTGTGTTGGAGATTGCATGCGGACGTGGTTTTGCCCGCATGTGATGATTGGGACCTAGATCCATCCCTCCATGTATCGGAAAGGAAACTTCCAAGATGTGAAATGTCAGGAAGTTCCCTTTCTCTGCTCAACCCCCTTTAACTTATGACACAAAGTTGAGAAATAGCTATTTTTTTAGGTGGATGATGCTATGTAAAACTTTCATTTTATATTTGCATGAAGTAGGTGATTAGTTCATATGAATCCTTAGGGTTCTCCCTCTCTAAAGACACTTTCTGTGAGGAGTGTGCTCTAGCTGGTGCCGCAAACTCACTCCCTGAAAAATCCAATACTCCTCACTAAGTGATGTCACTTAGAGTATTAAACATTAGAGTATTAGGTGGTGTAACCTTTACATGACCAAGACAGGGGTTTATTCCCTACAAGTAAAGAACAAAGGTTCTTAATTGACCGCAAGCAGAAACCTTGAAAACCAAGAATTTAGGGATAAAACCTTGTGGATACCCAAACAGCTGTAGTCTGCAATTTTACTGCAGTCTGGTTATAAAATGCAGGCGCTCGCTTTTCTAAACACCAGTTTACAAGGGCATGCACCATCTTTTATCATTGAAGTACACCTTTATAATCCCTGATAGTTTTACATTCAGATGAAATACATATACTTTAGAGTGTTGCTGGGTTGTGGGAAGTGAGATGAGGCATATATTTAGCATAAAAGCAATTGAGGCTTAGTTTTAAATGGTGCCATCTGAGATATCGGTGCCAAACAAAATGTGTCTTCTAATACACTAGCATAGAAAATGGAGACATTCACATCCATTGAAACAGCTTTGATTTATTTATTTGAACTGTCTTTCTGAAAAAAGAAAGCAATGGAATAAAGGCTACAGTGAAAGTTATCTTCTTTTCCAGGTTGTTCTGGGTACAGAATAATTTATGACCAATCTCAGGCAATATGATTTTGGATTTGTCTAGAACACAGTGTAGAAAATGTTCTTACTGGCAGACATTTTACATTTACCAGAGGAATAAAATTTACATAGCTGCTTTCCTGCCAGGTTATACTGCCTAGAAATATATCTGGCTTTATATCCACAGTAGCTCCACATTTCCCTCAGCCAAGTGTTTATTTTCAGTAAAACAATGCACTAATGATCAGGTTCCTGCTTCCAGGGCAATACATTGTAGGTTGTGGCTATCACAGGCTTGTCACAAAGATTGTGTCCCTCATTCATACTGCATGTCACAAAGCTGCCTCTAGTCAATACATGATCTGCCGTCTCGCTCGCCGGATGTCGCCGTCTTATTGATACTGAAGATGTTAAGGTTAATATACATATTGCTTCTCGCTGCACTGAGGTTGTTCATTGCACAGCTGAGACAAGAATGAAATCATCCAGTTCAGAGCCCTTCTTGGTCCGAGATACATTTTCAATATCTCTCTCCTTTGTAGGTGGAATTTTAAGCAGCTGTGATATGTTGAGAAAATAGACCCGGCTTTTTTTTTTTTTTTTTTTTTGCAATAAACCTTCCCCCAAGTAAAATAAACCAAATAGGTTACATTGTGTTCCTGCAGTAGAAAGAATATAGATTTCAGGCAGTGTATCGTGTTATGCTTTTCTCTCCCCAATTTGTGGCTTTTATCACATACTGCGCCAAAGAAAGTCTCTGTTTACTGAACAAATGACATTTCCATTAAACAGTGTACATTTTGGTTTCCCTTTAGCTTAGGTGATTACTTATCTGGTGGATTTCAGTACACTATGAGATTAGTACATTATAGGGAGGGTGGATGGTGACGACCCCCCCCCCCCCTATTTTGGGAGGGATTAGCTCATTCTAATAATTTAGCATAAACATAAAAGGCTCAATGGATATCGGTTAACAGTAACCTGATGATTGGTACTTCTTATTCACAATAAACCGATCAAATCAGATTTTATGCAGTGTGTTGTATAGAATGGACTATTAGTTCTCTGAGTTGTCAGCTTCAAAAATACTGCTGAACAGAGGATGTATCAATCACCATGTACAGTATTAATCTTCTCATTCCACTAGCTCTATACCACTTATCAGATAAAGAAATAAACATCTGTCTATTTAATGTAAGTCTATGTTCACACGATTTAAAAACAGCAGGCGTATTTCATATAAATGGCCTCTGTTGTGCAAACAGCGGCTGTTATTTTTGAAACAGCACCCGTTATTTGCACAACAACGGCTGTTATGAAATACGGCTGTTGTTTTTACATGGTGTAAAAAAAAAAATAGTTAAACAACGTCTGTAGTTGCAGTTTTGCAACCATGGACGTTATTTAATGAAGTGCCCAAATACATTAATTAATATGGAGTCACGGCCGGAGTGTTAAAAAACAGAATACACTCTGGGATTCCAAGCAGCTGCATCAAATACTGACATCATTGAATAGCAGCCACACAAAACTGACAGTGCAGACAATATAAGGTGCGGCTCGGCTGTACTCTACATTGTCTGCTATGGGTAATGGGAATGCATTTGGGAGATTTTCAGCAGCCATGTAGGTGTAGTATGGGAGTTTCTGATCATAGTATATGTTAAAAAAATATTCTCTATGTTCTTTAATATGAAGTGATTGTTAACCAATGCTTCTCATGCTTTATTGTAGTAAATGAAGACAAAAGAAAAGATGAGAGTAGGGTTGTCCGGCTCTGCTTCTCAGTAGGCTACATTTCTGCTCTTATACCAGTAATAAATCTTTTGAGCTGGTGTGATGGTACAAGGTCATTGATGATGAACTGAAGTGGTGGTGAAGTTTTAATTAGCTTGGAGTGGACTAGTTTGATGAAGTCAGGAGCAGCGTCTATATAGTATATTGACTTTCCCGACTGTCTGACAAAATATAAATCCAGTTTCCAGTCATTCATTTTACTTGTATTCATAGTCATTTCATTGAATGAATATGTTTTCGATAACATTAGATGCTCATTAAAACAAATGGTGTTCTGCTCCCTTTCACCTCATTAAAAAATGCAATACAGTAGAAGTGAAATTAGATAACTGGGAAGCACTATGGGCCGCATACTCTCCTCAGGGAGAAGCAATGATCACAGTCAATAGACTATTCAGTTATTTGTAAATAAGCAGCAATGAATTGAAGCACTTGGGAAAATGTAATTTCGTCGCAGCTAAATGCAAAAAATGTCTCCTTTCAGGATTGTTTCTCTACTGTGCCATTTGTAGTGATTTTATGAGGTAGACAAAGTCGCTATAGCATACAGTTTGCTGCAATGATATATATTTACTAATTCTATAAATATTTGCAAACAGTAAGGGGAATTTACCAAAATTGTCTAATTTTTTGTGGAAACTTAATGTGTCACTGTCGTTATAAAAGTTTTGATCGGTCCGGGTCTAATGGTGTGTTTACACAGAGAGATTTATGTGACGGATTATTGAAGCCAAACCCAAGAATGGATTTGAGAAGAGAAGAAATCTCAATATTTCCTTTATGACCTGTTCCATGTTTAGGACCTGTTCACACTACGGAATTAGGGTCAAAATTCCGTGCCCAATCCTTTTTTTTATCTGTTTGAATAAGAGGGCTCGCGCCTCTCCACTCAAAGAATTCACATGTCAATTTTTTGAGCAGAGAGGCACTGAGAGCGGAGGCGCACTAACCCTCCCATTCAAACAGATAGAAAAAAGGATAAAGGGCAGGGGGATTCTGCAGGGAATTTCGACGCCAATTCCGTAGTGTGAAAAGGCCCTTTATAGTCTGTTCCTGTCAGGTTTAACACACTATTAGTGTTCAGACGCGTACAGATTAGGAGAATGAGCCGAGAGAAGACCGCTCTAAATGTTGTCCTCTCTTGATTCTCTCGGTCACATGATAGGTCGGGCTTTTAGTGTAATTCTATGGAGTCCAATTCTTTTTTTCTCACACAGCAGGGAGAAGATGCGCTGCAGCGCGGCCCTCTCCTTGCTCGTTCTCCCAATCGTTATGGCTCTGAACAGTCAGACCTGGACCGATCAACACTTTTGTCTCTATGGCATGTCAAAAGTTTTTTTTATATCGACAAATACACTTTAAGGGCCTATTACACGGAAAGATTACCATGAGAATTTTATTTTCCCGTGTGTAATATATTGTTCGAATTTAAGCAATAATCTGTTCATGTGTATGCAGGCAGTGATCAAATGACTAACAGAAATTAGTTTGTATGTCATTGATGGTTGTATGTAATTTACCGTTAATCCATGGAAACAATTAATTGCTTCTTCTAATAGGACCCTTAGACGGGTAGTCTTCAAATGCACCAGGTATACCACTATGCTTTACACTGCTTGATAAATCTGCTGTATGTCAAGACTAGCTAGTCTAGGTTTAGACCAACTATTAGTTTGTTTACTCTAAATGAGAATCGTATGATTTTATTTTATTTTTTTTAAGAGCAATCCACTTCTAATAGAGCCATCTTCTTTTTGTTAAAAACTATTTGTAGAAGGGGTTCGGAGGAATTTGGGAGCTCTGGGTTTCCCTGGGTTGCGCTAGCCCTACAGGTCGATCCACCTAATACATTCATGCTTTACGCCCTATTCCCGTTCCGTAACTCAAGCGTAAATCACCATCTGGCGCCTCACGCACATCCAGATACCAGACACACACTTTGCGAACTCTCCCTGTTCGCTGGCCAACACAAACAGGAAACTTCGCTGTGTCTGGACCCTCCAGTCGCTGTCATACACGTGACCCACCGACCACTGCCAGACACATACCCACGAAGCACGCACACAAAACTTGCTATGTTGGGACCCACCGTCTGTTGTCATACACGTGACCCACCGGCTGTTGTCATACACGTGACCCACCAGCCGCTGCCAGACACCCAAACACAACATACATACACAACTTTGTTGCCACCACCCTATCTGTTACATTACTGGGGAGACAGGGAACCCCAAAAGTGTTCCACTCGCAAGCAGACACACCCACACAGTAGAGAAAGCCACCTGGTCATATAGTATACGGTCATGCACTCTTCCTGGAGCTAACTAGGTTTGTTTTAGGGTATGCATTAAAATGGACAGTACTTTGTTACAAAACGTTGGTTAACAAAAGACATACAGAACACAGCCAACAATGAAAACAAAAAGGATAGAATAAGAAAGTTTAAATACTTAGCATAGAGATGCATTGTATAGGTTCTTCTTTCCAAGGGGATTTGGGATTAGAAAGTGGTACACAAACTAATTTGACTGGATCCCCAACTTTGTGACACTTACATGTTCCCTAGGTCTCACTTTTATGTAAGACCTAAAAGGGTTGGCCTGAGGGGCCTCACCTGACATTTCTGACTCAGCCCAGCCATTCTTCATAATTTATATCTTACTGTTCTGATTCCTAGCATATCAAACATTATATGCTCTGGACATTCAGAAGGTGAGATACCCCTTATGTAATGATGAGGACAGGTAGACAGGCCATATTTGGACTCCCTGTGATGTCCTCATCATACTGAATGCTTGGATATCGGTTCTATATGATTTATTTGAAGGAAATTATGGAAGATTTATTATTCCTATTCCTGTTTTTTTTTTTTTTTTTTTAAAGAGAACCCCCCCCCCACCCCCGCTGCTGGCATGAAGTCAGTAAGCCTGCCTTAGAGGTGCGATCTCAACACTCTAGCCACAATCTAATCCACCGACTCCTTTGCAGCTCCATGCTTATTGCCCCTTGCCAAGAACCTTTTGGTCTTTTTCAAAGCGTAAACAGACGGCCTGACTCCAAGATAGTCAATAATTGCATATGATTAACTTGGATCAGCTATGGTGCTGCACTAAATGCTATTACATTGAATCTATAAAATATCCACTGCACAAAGACATATAAAACACACCACATATAATACCACTTCACATATTCATGAATAGGGACAGGGCTGTCCCTATTCCTCACAGAGGGGTCTCTGGTATTAGGTTTAAAGATGTAATGAATGAGTGTCTAAAAATAGAATACTAGTATTGCTTTTCATTTGTGACTTACTTTATTTATGCTTTTGCTTATAGGATGGTCGTCTGAGAGTCAATGATCAGCTTGTTGCTGTGAATGGGGAAAGCTTGCTTGGCAAATCAAACCGAGAAGCCATGGAAACGTTGCGGAGGTCCATGTCAATGGAGGGCAACATTCGAGGGATGATCCAGCTGGTTGTTTTGCGCAAACTGGATAACCAAATAGATGTAAGTGCTTGACTGGTTTAGAGGATAAAATTATAATAGAATATATTTTATATGTACCAAAAATTGGAAAAAAGGAGAAAAAATGGTTCCATAAGACCCTCATAGGATATGTTGACTTGGAAATCATCTGCTAGGTATTGGTTGTTGTATTCACTCAGAACTTATGGTTTTGCAGTGCCACAAGGCACATATCCCCTCCCCAGTACAGCGGGCACTGATACCTCCAATATAAAGTCTGTATGACATCTCTGCATTCACTTACCCATTCGTCAGCACTATGTCCTCTTCACAATTGCAACATTTGCCAAACTACCAGAAAGTCCTTACAGCTTCTGTTCTTTGTGTTGTATGAGAGGAAACAAGCTACTATGTGTCATTAGGCCCCGTTCCCACTGAGGAAAGGTAGCGGAATGGGAGTCTATGGGAGGCGCGCGCTCCTGCCCTGTCCACGCTGAAGAATGAACATGTTCATTCTTCAGCGCGTACAGAGCAGGAGCGTGCGCCTCCCATAGAATCCCATTATGAGCGGGAGGCTAACGGCATTCCGCAGCAGACAATTCCGTTGCGGAATTCCGCTACCTTTCCTCAGTGGGAACGGGGCCTTACTAAGAACAGTTGTGAAAGCCATGGACAGGACCTATGGACCGTACAGATCTATGCCGAAACTGTGAAGACGACATGGTGCTTTCTATTGGGTAAGATTGTTCTCTTCTGTAGGAGAACGATGATACAGGGTGGGTGAAAGTTTATACTGATACTTCTGGGGAGGAGCTAGGTATAGGGGGAGGGATGATACAAGAAAAGTGTACTAATATTGTGAGAAAGGGATGATATCAGATGAGAAAGAAGATACTGGGATACCTGGAGTACAATGATACTTAGGTGGATAAAGAAGATATAATACCTGAAGATACCTTAAGAGATCTTGCAAATGCATGTGTGAGGAGTTACTATGCTTTACTGCGATGGGGTGAACCCACTGGGGGTAGTAGTAGTTAGTTAGTGGTAGGTCGTACCCGGGTAGCCACTTGCCAGATGTTCGGTCACGGTTATGGCACGAGGGGAGGTGACTAACCCACGGGAACCTGACCATGCGGGGCCCCAACAATTCTTTGTTGTCCTTAGTCGAGGCACCAATAGCTAGACCAATGCCAGGGTTCAGAAACAACGGTAGTTGTACGTTTATTAATACGGTGGTTGTCAATAGCAACAGTCTCTTTGGATGCAACCAGGATTGAGGCAAACTTAAGTACAACTGAGAGGAATGGATGATGCTGCAATAGGCGGTGGTGTGGTAGCGTTACTATAAGTGAGAGGGAACTGGATGATGGGGGTAGTAGTCCTGGAGAATGATACTGGGTAGGACAGACTGAATAGGATACTTGCTGTTGGTAATGATGAAATGACTATGACTGAAAACGACACCCAGATCTTCAATAAATATGACAGGTTGAGAGTCAGGATGATCCGGACTGGACTGGAATACTTCTGAATAACAAATAGAGAGGATACCACGGAGTTGTGGCGTTTTCCTGAGGAACAACAGAATACACATCCTCCTCCCTTGAAGGTAGAGAGGAGTCTGAGGTAAACTGGGTGTGTCTAACTGACCCCAGCCAAAGTTCGACGGCTATTGGGCTTACTATGGCAGCCGGGGAGATCATGTGACACCAGGCCAACTGCATCATCACACCATTAAATAACAGGCAAATAAACATACATAGCGTAATACCAGACTTGAACACTGGGGGGTTACATAATATAAGCAGTTTGCAGTGGCCATTATACTTTCCAGAACAGGGACAGTAGGAACACAAATAAATACAGATGCAGACATACAATTAGGAGAAAATCTGCCACTGCCACTGCATTACGAATTATTGTGTCTGAAGCTAAAAGGACAGCAGATGCACAAAATCACAATAGTGCTTAGCACTAGAAGCTGGGCTTCATCTTTCAATCTAGGTGTGGAGATGGTATTTGACCTGAGACACTACAGGGCCTTAGCAAGACCTCCCTGACACTTCAAATAGAAAAAGAAAAAAACAAGGGCACCAGCGCCTCGTGTCTTACCGAGATGACACTAGAATGGGGGGAGTGGGTGATTCCACTCACCTTTGTGCCCCTTGGGCTGTAGGCATATCACCTCTCTGGGGTAGCTGTAAGTCCGTGAGGATAGGGCAGTAAGCAGGTGGCTAAGATCCGGGACTGTAAAGCCGAAAATACCGTGGACAGGATACTCCCAACGACAGGAGGTAAATAGGTCTCCCTTCATCAGAACAGTGCAATGTTGCACTGTTCTGATGAAGGGAGACCTATTTACCTCCTGATACGCGTAAACTCTGTGCTGTGATTATAAATTATCTATGTAACGTTTTTATGGTGCACATTTGGATTCTTATTGGGACAGCGCTGTATCTAGTACCATTTTTTTCTCGTATTTTGTTCTCCCTGACACTTGTAAGCTTTAAAAATCAGTTTTGTTTTAGAACCCAATCATCTGATGAAATCAAGTAGAACCTTTTTACTACTTATGCAGTATATTGCCTAAAAGAACTAAAATAAAAATTAGCTGAATTTCTTCAATGTGTTATGTATGGGCTGTAGTTAAAAATGGTCACCAGGTGCTGAGGGCATATCATGTCCTTCACAGCAGTCACTCTTGAAAGTCGATTGCTATCTCCTTTGGCACAAGATATCTCTCATTGAGACTTGATGGATCTGGTATTTGACTTGCATTATAGTCATATTTACATGTCATAGAGCTAAACATAGCCCCTATTCACATTCAGGGGATGAAATATCATCCTTGTTTACCTACTGAATGTGAACGTGCTGAATGGTTTAATGAGAGTCAGCAACTGTATTCACCTTCAGCCATTTCCTACTAGCTTTCCTGTACTGTAGTTTACGGACTACAATGCTGATTCTAGGCTTTTCCTACATTGGCCCCTTCTTCACAATCACATTTTTTTTTTTAAGCTGTATGGCACATAACACGGTTTTTGTTATATTTTCTTTTCATTTTTGCACTTGTGGTTTAAATTTGGGGCTATGTTCACAAATTCATTTATTCTAATAATGTACTACATTAAAGTTTATAGAAAAACAGTTGTCTAATTCCGCATTGTATTTATTTATTTTTTTACGTTCACACATTGACATTTTCCCATAGAATATGTTTTACACTTATTGTGCTGTCAGATTTAGCTTCTATTTAAAGATAAGGCTATGAAGAAAAATGCTTGAAAACACCATCAAACTTTTTATATAAACCTTATAGTCACAGCATTTTTGAGTGAAAAATGACACCCAAAATGCTGTTTGCAAAAACAGTCTTTAAAAGCTATAAAAGAATTGAAGCTCTGTTCCAGTCAGAGGCATCTAGAAAAAAACATGGTTCCACCTAGACATGACAAAAGGTGACATGAAAGGATTGTGAGATGGACCCCCTCACCATTTAAATTAAGTGGCCTCAGTGCTTCGTAGAGCTCCTGAACGTATAGTCCATTTATGTTTTCTTGGTGACATCATATCTATGATTATGGAAATATTGGCACAAAAGCAAAATATAGACTGTTTGATGCAACAATCACTTACATTCTAACATAGTTATAAGGGCCCAGTGTTTGTGTGCAAACTTATGACTGATTAACAAGAGACATATGATTTAGGTGTGTCAGCTATAATTCATTGTTTAACCGCTTAAAGACCAGGGGCGTATATTTACGCCCCCGCAGCCTGGGCCTTGGTGCAAGAGGGCATAATGTACACTTCATCCGGGTACCAGGCTATGAAGCGAACTCAGGAGCTGAGCCCGCTTCATAGCGGGTGAGGACCGGCTGCTATCAGCAGCCAGGCCCTCACCCTTAATGGCGGGCAGCCACAAGATCGCAGCAGCCCGCCATTAACCCCTTAAACACTTCAATCGCGCCGCGACCACTGCGTTTAAGTGTAAGTGACAGCATATCCTGTCACTTACTGATGGGGATCCCCGCAGCCTGTCTGTGGGGGTCCCGATCGCATGGCCAGGCTCTATCAGAAGATCGCAGATAACACTGATCCCTGATAACACTGATGCAATTTCACCCCATAAATGATATTTTGGGGGTTCTGTCATTAATTTAGATTGAAAGGTGCCATTACAAACTACACCTGTTCCTGAAAAAAGCAAGACCAAACATGGCCCAGTAGCTGGAAAAATAAAAGAGTTATAGCTCTTAGAAGATGCGGAGGAAAAAACAAAAATGCAACCCGGTCCTTAAGGTCATTTTAGGCTCTGTCCTTAAGGGGTTAAATTGCAGACACTGTTAGCTGATAGGTTAAGGAGTGATCATTTGTATGTATAGTACAGGAATGATATAAGTAAGCAGAGCTCCGATCGAAAAAAAGCGGTCAATCAAGTAGGGCTAGGGATAGGAGGGTGAGCTAGGAGTTGTTTAGGTCCTCAACACTTCAGGAGCTTGGGAAAGCCTGTTTGACACTTTGCACATAAAAGCATTTTGCTATGTTATGGAAGCACAGATGGGTATATGAAAGGTACCTTGTGTTTTCTTGCCCTAGCAGCTATCTAAGAATGTCAGCAGTTTGGAATCCGAATGGTAGCTGACCGATTCACTTTAACATCATTACATATAGTCTTCTCTTAAAATCTCAGTTCTGATAGAAGATAAGTCATTTAGCCAATCTAAGCTAAATGGAAACCTCACTTTCCAGCATCAAGCTCCCATTATGCCCAGTATGCTGGCTGCAGAAGTTGCCTTGGGCCATACCACTTCAAATGCAAAGGGCCATAATTCATTCTTTTTATCCCACTTTTAGATGTTAAATCTACTGGACTGTGCAGAGAATGACAGACAAAAAAATTATTGTGCAGAGCCTACACAATCTATGAGATGACTGCCTTTTATTACAGTTTATCATAAGTCCCCTCCGGCTTTGTTAGGAGTTGGTTGTATATTGAGAAACAGACAGATTTTTGGCAAGAAACGGGTAGTAGCTAAATCAAACATCTAGCTCTATTCTAAAAGTGATCCATAAAAATGATCATACTTGTTTGTGGTATATAGGAGAACTTGTTAGGGGCATTCATCCATCATGTTCCCTGTTTTACAGTATTATTTGTATGATCAAATATGCAAACAAATTAGCTTTGTGTGTCACTGTAGACATCTTCCATATGGCATGCAGTGTGCAGCTCGGCTGGCTGAATTGTAATATTTCTCTGCTTTAAATTCGGCATCATCATTCTCATCATCTGAATGCTATTCTATAAATCTAAAACGTGCACCTTTTATATACAACAGAAATGACAGATGAGTCTGATAAACCCATATACACTTTATGATCCACACATAGGTAGGTAAGGCACATAAATATGAGCAAGATTTAATAGCACTGGGATAGTTCCATCCATTTTTACTGGGGAATGATTCATGAAGCTGGAGTTCTATTGACGGCTAAACTCATAAGTGGAGTAGTGGAGCAAGGGAGCACAGATCATGAATACATGCTGAGAAGACTTGCATTATATATTTTTGATGTGTATGTATAAATGTGTGCTCAGTGAAGTACACAGTCAGACGCCATAGATGGTATGGCACTTTTAGTTGAAATGTTCATGCCTGGCTATTTTCCATCACAGCTAAGATCCAGGAAAGGGCACGGTATTATTAATGTGCAATGTTGCACCTGTCCGGTGTGCTAGTGCTAATAAGATCATGTTCCATCAGAAGACTAAGACTGTGTTCTACAGACCAGACCCCGAAACTCCCAGCATCATTGTTCATTATTATGCCATGAGCTACGAAAGAGTAAAATTTTCACGCTACTTTACTGACTGTGTACAAGTGGTAGCATGCGGGGACAAGCAGCGGAATCCGTGTTCATTCTTTGGGCAGACGGCAAAATCTTCCTGACCATAGCATGAAGTCTATGGGACTGGCGGAGAGTGAAGTGGGAGCGAGCAGTGGAATCCACGGGATGTTCTCTGCACGGATTCCGTAGTCTGAACACACTTTTACTCCTGCAGCTTGATTAATTGAGTCAAAGTGTAAAGCAGACTGCAGTTGTTTCCCATCACTTTTTGGACTTCTTAGTTTGAAAGGTAGGGTTTACATAAAGTTTAGGTTTGTCCTGTCACTACACTATAGCCATGCTAGTAAACAAGTGAATGGGGACCATTCACTTGTTTACAATGCTAGTAAACAAGTGAATGGTCTTTTTTTGCTACACAGAATGGGAAGCAGGTGAGCAAATGTATCAGGCCACCTTATTTAACAATGGTGTGCCTATAGTGGAGCCAATGTACAATTCTCCTGATTATAAGACTTTTATTACCATATACATTCATTATACTTAACATGAAGCTTCAGAACACTGGTTTAAAAAATGACAAAGTGCTGTCTGAGCTTGTGACCAGCTCTGGTCAGACACCTCCATATTTTCTTTCCCTGAATCATCGTCTGATATTACCCTTATTTATTGTTTAGCAGAATCTGGATGATGCAGATTTACATTATACTTCTCTTTAATTTGTAGCTGGTTTTAGTCATATGACAACCAGATCTCTGTGAATTAATAGGGAGGGAGGGGTTGCTATGCCACAGAAGACAGAAAGCCAATAAATCATTTAGATTTCACATCAGCCTTGGTGATTTGAATACCACGGTCCACCAAATCGAAGAGCCTTACTTAAACAGTCAACATGTATTTTTTCTTCATGAATCATGACTCTACAGCTACCATATAAATACTGCTCAGATGCATTCTCCTAGTGCATGTATAATGAAGCTGAGATGGAATGAAACTCTTCTTAAACCGAAATTAATTTTTATATGGTGTGCTGGATGTTCAATTGTAATTCCATTTAAAAATGAGAGTCGGTCCCGTTCAGCCCCACCCTTTGCAAAAATCCGTCTTTTTAATGCATGGCATCACTAGATGAACAGAATATCTTTAAGCAATCCATTATCTTTTTATTGGCTTAGACACTAATGGAAGCCTCCATGACAGCTATGTTTTACAAGCTGAATACTTTAATTAGGCCGGTTGCTGATCAGTTGTTGGGATATCGATTGTGACATTTATCAAGGGGGGCAAAAGCTTTTTTTCTGATTTCCTGTGTATTGTTTGTTCATTCACAAGTCTTCACAATACTTTTACACATATATTTAATATCTGCTAAAAATTCTGACTTAATGTTTACTTAATTTCCGATATAGTAATAAAAGGGATTGTCTTTTAATCTAGTGGAAACCCCATATACAGTATATGAAACTAATACTAAAGATATATATTTTTTTCCATCCGTTATCCAATGGAGGCAGGCAGATGACATATTAGTGCATGTGAATGCAATATCCCTGCACCAAGGCTGCATCAGTGCACTTATAATCATCACCATCATCATCCTCACTGACACATGCTATGTAACTGTATACTGCGAAAGAAGATATGTTGGCATAGTATGGTGGCAAATGCAATAACTTGGATATTTAGTAATAGAAAATGCTGTCTGTGTTGCTTTTTAACACGTTAAATGCATGGCACACTGGTTTATAGGCGTACAATAGCAACATTTTTCACACAAGCCTCTTGCCATTTTCACCTGTATTTAAATCTGCTCATGGCATAGCGGGAATGACTTCCTGCAGTCCGACACATTTACTGTAATTTACACTAGAAAATTGGATTTCAAATTACACAGCGTAGACAGCCAACATTGTGGCAAATTTATCAAAAAGCACACATCTTTTAATAAATATGCACAACGTTTGTTTGGGAACATCACTGTCACTTTTTCAGATTCTGTCAAAAAGGAAAACTGAAATATACCAACAGCTTTCTACTGGTAACAAAGTTCGGTCTTTCTTCTTTTGTATCCTTTTGTCCATGTATCCTTTTCTTTACTATCCTGGAAAAACTAATAGTTTTTACTAATCCTGGAAAACATTATTTCAAGAAACAGACTGAACATAGTCACTAGTAGAAGACTACATTCTGTGTTTTATTGTCAATAGGTGCATTACGGAATACCTTGGTATCCCTTTTTGCCAGTATTCCCAGACATTTTTTGAATGAGGCCTTACTTCAGCACATCTTTGCATTTAGACTAACTTCACATCACAAACCAGCCTTTCGCTTGCAGTACTTGTAGCGTATCTTGCGTATCCACTAGGGATGGTCCGAACCTGCCGAGGCAATGATTCCCGCTGTCTGCCCGCTCCGTGGAGAGGGTGTATACAGCGGGAGGACCACCTGGAAAACTGGGATACAGCCATAGCCATAGGCTATATCCGAGTTTTCCAGACTGTCCTCCTGCTGTATCCACCCGCTGCACGGAACGGCCAGACGGCGGGAATCTGATGCCGAGTGTTCGGGTTCATACAAACCCGAACCGCGGCAGGTTCGGAACATCCTTAGTATCGACCACTGGGTACATTGACATTTACCACAGCTTACAGCTGTACCATATATTAATTTCAATGGCTGGGAAGTGGGGTGGCTGGTGAAAAGTGTGGGGTCCCCACTGACCACTTTTACCATCTGTGATAGGACCCAACCATTTTTGTGTTTGACCACCTGTTATATTATTTCTTTGTTCTATTGTAGGTTTCTACCACATACCATGTTGGGGGTTGGTATATTGAGTGCCTTGCTTCTACCTTAGCATGGCTAGGCATTTTTTGCTGTTTAATTGTTTATAACTTTGTCATGTTTTTGCATTTAGAGCAGTTTTTTCATATCTGAGCTGTATCATGTTTTATAGGCATTTTTTTTAAGGATTTTTTTTTATGTGCACCTGTTGTATATGTGTGAGTTTTTCCCTTTTCTGTAGTGTTAAAATATCTAAAATACTTTTTATTAGCTCCTAGAATAGTTATAGACTGTTTCATGGTAAGTTATGCATTACAATCCTCACCACCATTATGACGAACAATTTTACTATTGTGGTATTGTTGTTCAGAGTTGTGGTAAAGTTAAAGGGGTATTCCAATGAAACATAACTTTTCTTATTTTGCTGCCTTATGTTGAGACTAACAACTCATTCCATACTTGTTATTATCCTTTCAGTCTACTTCTCCCAGTTCTGAGCTGCTTCTTTCTGCTAAAGACATTATGTGTGAGGTTTTCTCTCCATCTCCCTCTCCTCCCCCCTCCAATTTGTGACTGATCTAAATAGGTCCCTGTCTGCAACTTGGTAGCTTCTCTGTAATGGTGGGAGGGTTAATCTGAGGCCAAGTTGCTGGTGAACTCGCTGTGATTAATCCTCCCGGCATAACAAAGTTGCAATGAAGTTGCTGAAAGAGACTTGTTTACATCAGTCTAGAAAGGGGGGGGGGGGGGGGGGGGGGCAGGGGGAGATGGAGAGAAAAGCTCACACACATTTTTTTTGTGTCTTCAGCAGAAAGCAGCAGAATCAGAACTGGGAGAATGAGACTGAATAGATAATAACAAGTATGGTATAAGTATGGGATTGTTAGTCTCACCTTGGGCAGCAACATATAAAAACTTATGTTTGAGCAGAATACCCCTTTAAAGTTCAACTTTTGTAGGCATTATGGAGCAGTCTTTATTTATATGTAGAAGCTTTGTGTGTTTACTTGGGGTTCTGCTCTGATTTGGGTTTTAACTACATAAGTTCAGTAACCCGGTGGTTCTCCCAGGGCTCATATACATCCATAGAATATTTTTCAGTTTCCTCTGACAAACTAGACCTGCTCTTTATTTCCATTTATGGATGCATTAATTCTAGTAACCGGAATGTCTGCTGTTTGCTTACTTCTAAAAAATTTATTTTTTTTTTTTAATAAAGATGATTCATTTCTTACTTGTTTTGGCCAGAGGCAAATTTTTTTTAGAAAAGGTCCTCTTAAGACTTAGATTTGTAGTTTTATAACAAGTGAAGTTCCATTGTTCAGCCCCTTCATAAAATCTTCACTCAAAGGGAAAAGAAAAAGGCTACACTGTTTACACTGAAGCTAAAATTGAGATTTTCTTGCATGTTTTGTAAAACCCTAATTTTTACCTAAAGCAAGGCTATGTTATTTCTGGCTGTTGCTGGTCATGAGTATCACAATACAGTCACATTCCTGGACTCCGCTAAACCCTTTATGTATTTACTCTACTGGTATTAATCCCTCCAGTGATATGCACAGTGGAAGATTACAAAGCATCATTGTACAAGCAGCTGCTGTTCGTTACACAAGACTAACAAGTAACCATATTGAAGACAAAATAGTCTGACCTTGTGTCTAGTCACCTACCTACCATGGTAATAGTCATCACCTGCCATGGATAGTCTCCTAATAATGATTGTACTCTAGTAAACAATTATTACTATTATTTATTCTTAAAGCAAACGTACCAGCAAAAATTTTAACATCAATAGACCGGCGCCGGTATGGGGATGTCGGTTAGAGATGAGCGTATGAACTTGAACTCTCGGCTTCTGATTACCGCTGTCTGCCCGCTCCATGGAGAGGGTGGATACAGCCTGAGGACCGCCTGGAAAACTGAAAATACAGCCTATGGCTATGGCTGTATCCCAGTTTTCCAGGTGGTCCTCAGGCTGTATCCACCCTCTCCACGAAATGGGCAGACAGCGGGAATCAGAAGCCGAGAGTTCAGGTTCATACGAACCCGAACCTCGGGCGGTTCGCTCATCTCTAATGTCAGTGCCATGGTCCTTTTTTTTTAACCATGGCCTGGTTCCCATTGCCTAAAGCCGGTCTATACCTAGTCACCAACCTGGCCTGAAACACTGGAGGGGGGACAGCCCCCCCCCCCCGATGTGATGTTCTGATTCCAATGGAGCCGTCACAGAGGGGAGGTATTTTTTCACCCACTGGTGGTGCGCCAGCCCGCCTCTAGTGCTTCAGGCCAGGTTGGTGACCGGGAATAGACCAGCGCTGTACATGGAAACCAGGCTGCAGTTCAAAAAAGGACCGCGATACTAGCATAATCGAGCTGGCACCGGTCTATCGATGTAAAAATATTAAAGCGATGTACCTGCTGGTACATTTGCTTTAAAGTGCTCTTGATTCTAGAGCGCCGTTCATATGATAAAGGTTTAACATACAGAATATAACAAAAAATTTCAAATTGGTACATAGGGAGAGGGGATCTTGCTCACAAAGGCTTAAGCCTCATCCTTCAAACAAGTTTACTTTTATTGTCTTATCAGATAGTATTTACACTCATGTACAGTAGGTATAAAGTAATAATATAGATCTTGAATAGAAAACACACTTTCTTGAAAAATACATAGATAGTATACTATAACTATTGCAGGCATCAGAAATAGGTGCATGACTTTGTGGTTAGCTCTCTATTTGCTCTCTATTAGCTCTTCTACATCACATCTGTACTAGACATTAAACAATGTATCAGTTCCAGTGTGTTCTTCTAGGTCCGATATAGGCTTCATGCTAACCAGCAGTGTTATAACACAGTAAGCTCATTGCTACCTAACCCCGTGTTTTGGTTGATAAGACTTTCATTTAACGTTGCAGAATAAACACTGGTTTGTTTCAGCAACCTATTAAACTGTACAATACATTTTCTTTTTTACCCAAATGGATCAGCAGCAACCAAGAACCATAAATCTAAGTCAAAACAAAAACTATACAAGGACGTCTGTGTGAAGAAGGATAATGATATCAATTTTAGCATCTTGTGTGTATAATTGAGAAAATCTGCATATAAAACTGCCAAACACAAGAGTTGGAAAGTGGATATTTTGCATGGCCCTGAGGCTGCTCTACTTTTGAGAGAACATATTGAATTTAGATCTGTGGAAGCGGGAGCTCAGCTGCTTTGGACAACTGGTATTGGTTGTGTTTTGAAGCCGACGCTGTAGGCTCTTCTTCCAGATGGAGATAGGTTTCTGATGTGCAATACAACCAGTTATAGGCATATAAATGCACAATGCTCAAATCATTGGCTGAGTTGAGAATTCTGGAAGGGGAGAAAACAAAGGAAAAAAAAAACAATAAACAGTTCCGGAAGCATAAAGGTTTTCCAGCCTGTAACTTTGTAAATCGCTGGCGAACACTTAGGTAGTAGATCTGAAGCAAGGGCACCAAAGAAACGTTTTCCTATCAGGTGATTTAAATTTTTGCTTGCATGGCCCATTTTTATGTGTGGAATAGTAGATGATTTATAAATTCTAGAAATGTGGTATTAATGTTTTGTTTTTTGTTTTTCATTTAAGGGATATTCAGACCTTGTATTGAGAAGTAACCTGGAAAATCCTACTATAGAATATTATGGCTTGCAAGACAAAATAAAAGGTACTGTGATTTTGTTAAAATTAAATATTTGGTTGTTATCTTTATGTATGGTGATTGTGATGAAGTAGTGTTCTATGGTGCAAATATGAGATTATTGTATGTTACTTTTGCATGGAACAAGTATGGTTATCTGAACAGATCTTATCCTATGTACATTATGTCTGTTTATAGTATTATTTATCGTAATGGTTACATTTTTAAAAAGTGTATATGTATAAATAAAAAGGACCTCTCTTCTTCCCTGATAAGTCTGTTTTAGTAAAAATATGCATTGTCCATGAAATAATTCCTCCTCCTTATTCCTCCTAGAAATGTGTGAATATATTGACAACTGGACATTACTGGCACACAGTCTGAAACTGTTGTGAGCTTTGACTGGATAAGTTATAGTTTGCAAAGACATGAGACATGTAGAGAGAATGGTATCGCCCTGCTCTACATGTATTTGTACGTATCTAAGAGGCATAACACAATGCAAAGTGCTTAGCTGTAGCATAGTTATACCATTGGGGAAGCAAGTATATATTAAAACAGATATGCCAGGAGATGCCACAGGTACACTACAGAAGGGTTTCTAAACCTTCAGTTCGCGTACCACAGGGAGTACGCATCACAGGTTGAGGGGGTATTTGGGAGGCAGCGCTGTCCTAGGGCCCTATTACACAGGATGATTATCGTGCAGAAAATCTTTGGATCATTCGAATTTAAACGTTAATCACCCTGTGTAATTGCAGGCAACAATTGAAAAATCGTTCGTGTGTCGTTCATCGTTGATTTAGATATGACCCTTAAATCATCGTTAATCGCTCGCTAATTGTTCACTGTAATTCCACATTCGTTCGCTGTAGTTCTGCATCGTTCACTAATCATTCAGTGTAATTGCACATCGTTCATTCTTTTGCTGGGATCAGATGGAGGAAACAATCTTTGTAACAATCCTAAAAAACAACTTGTTCTCTGTTACATGGTGAACAATTTCAGGTTAACGATGAATAATCTTGTTGCGATCATTTATCGTTAGTCATTGATTGTTATTAGGGTTTTTAATAGTGCCCTTATTGGTTACCTGCACTGACGAAACTCGGACGTGCATACCAGAGTCCTGCAACTTGCCAGCAGCCTAAGAATGGAGGTTATCGGTACAGAAGCAGATAAGGCACAGATGTCCTGTGTTCTGGTCTTTAACCCTATTGGCTTCTGCACTAATAACCTCTGACCTCCATTCTGAGGCTGCTGGTAAGTTGCGCGTCTCCTGTGTGTGTGTACAAGGTTTGTCAGTGCAGAAAAGCCAGTAAGGCTGTGTTCTGGTCTTTAGCTCTGTCAGTCCTTCAGCAGTGGACGCCTACATACTGCAGCACTGCAAGGTTTAAGGAGCAGGACACCAGAGGGACGTGCAAGCAAATGTGGACATGCCCACATACCGCACTTGAGCTGCGTTAATGCAAGAGCAGGGGTGGTATATCGCTGCAAGGGGACATGTATCTGGCTACGGGGGAGGGGGGGTATATGGCTGCAAGGGGACATGTATCTGCCTACAAGGGGGCAAGCAACATATCCAGCTGCGGGGAGCATATTTGGCTCCATGGGAAATGTCTGGCTCCAGTTAGCATACTGTACTTGGTTGTATGTGTCAGAGATGGCTGCAAGGGGCATATTGGGCTGCAAGAGCCATACCCAGCTAATGGGGGCATATCTGGCTACTGGGGTCTTTCTGTTTAAATGGGGCATATCTGGCTACAGGAAACATTGCATCTAGCTACAGGGTTGGCATTGTTACTGGCCACAGGGGCTGTTATTATTGAGAAGGGGGCATTAATAATTGGCTACAAGGGGCATACTTCTAGGGAAGAGGAATTTATTATTGGGGAAAGGCATTTATACTGACTATGGGGGCATAACTATTTGTCTTTACTTGAGCATTATTACTGGATGCTACAGGTAAATCACATTGTTATTGAGGGGAGGGGCATCTGATAAGGAAATCAATTGCTGACAGACTTTATAAAAATTATTAGCTTGCAATGCTGGCTTCTGGGTTCCCAGGTGATCCAGGCTCTTCATGGGGCTTGTATGTTTGCCTGAGTGTCCTCCCACACTCCAAAAATATTCAGTTTTTTTAGGTCCCTATGAAAAATAATTCAGGGAATTCAGAAAGTGACATATTCCAAGCTTGGACTGATGAGAGTGATTCCAATCTTTGTACATCACTCTAGAGTACAGTATGTTGGTGCTATAGAAATAAATAATTGTGCTTGTTATTACGGACCTTTTTTTTTTTTTTATAACTTAACCGGGTTTAATTTTTATACTACCACACATAAGGTGCATACTGAAAAGCAATCTTGAGCATTTTTAATCTGTTCAAGAAGCAGAACATCTAATACAGACACAATAGTAATTTCTTTTACAGGTTGCATTAATCACTTGTGGGATTCCTTCAATTTTATTCCTGGAGCAATATGCACAGCATTCTATATGAAATAATACAAAGATAAACCTCAAGTCATGTATTGCTATATTATATATGATTTACATTTGTTCCAGATCACTCTGCAATCAGCTAGTTACCAACAGGGGATCCTTAGGCTGGAAGGAGAATTGCTGGCAAGAGCTGACTCAGACTTTACTTTTACTTGAAGTCACTAATAGTTACATGAGATTGCAGATTAAACACACTAAAGTGTAGAATGAAAAAAATTTTGAAAAAAATAACATTATTGCAGCTGTTTGCAAATCCATCTCCAACCAGAGGATCCAGCCGGGGTCCCTAGCAAAATAAAATGTATAAATCTTTTGGCATTTTCACTAGCTTACTGTGAGTTCAGGGGTCTAAGCAGACCTTCACATGGATGTTTTTGTATTTTTAGCCTCCTCCCAATACAGTAATAACATTGTAAAATCTTTCTAATAACCTTTACTGTGCCTTCACTGGCAATATCCTGGTTTTTCATATATCAATCCCCTGTTTACAAGAGGATATACAGTGGGGGAAATAAGTACTTGATACACTGGTGATTTTGTAAGTTTTCCCACCTACAAAGAATGGAGAGGTCTGTATTTTTTTTTTTTTTATCACAGGTACACTTTAACTGTAAATCTATTAGAAAAACTCCAGAAACTCCAGGTTTCGGTACCAAATAATAAGTTCTGCTTTTCTATTGTATTAAATACTTATTTCATGCAATAAAATGCTAACTTATTATTTAAGTCATACAATGTGATTTAATGGAATTTTTAATACATTCTGTCTTAAGTTGAAGTATATCCATGACACAAATGACAAACCTCTCTGTTCTTTGTAGGTGGTTAAACTTGCTAAATTGACTGTGTATCAAATACGTATTTTCCCCACTGTATGTATTTAACAGTATGAGGGTGGGTTCACACGTACCAGAATCTCAGCAGATCTCACACTGCTACTTCCCTAGTGATTCCTGGCACTGTCAGTTTTAATAGGTTTACATACTCACGGGAATTTTCAGTATGTAAAGCGCTGCCCCCTTAACCGGCCGTGCCCCAATGAATATTTTACCTGTCTGTGCTCCGGCTTGCTTCTGTTGCTCCCGCCTCCCTGGTGTCCTGCTCAGCCAATCTGTGCACTGTCCTGCCGCAGCCACTGATTGGCTGTGTGGGATGTCATGGAGCCACAAAAGTAAGCCGGAGCACAGACGAGTAAATTATTCATTGGGTTAAGGGGGCAGGGCTTTACATACAGTGCTTGCAGCGGATTGAAAATTCTGCTGTGAATATGTAAACCTATACAAACTGACAGTGTGGGGAATTGCAGCGGATCTCACGGCGGAACTCGCAGCGGGAAATCCACTGCAATTTCAGTACTTGTCAACCCACCCTTATTAGGTATTTGTATGGCAATGCATAGATTGAAGCAGAGTCCAGACGTTTTGCATAGTAATTACTCTAATGTAACTACAGCTAATTCTTTATACAATTATCAGTTATATCAGCCACCCGAGGCATTTCTGTTCCTGTCCATTTTTAAAATCTGTCCTTGTTTTCAGTGTAAGGGAAAGCATTATTTTTTGCATCCTGAGGGTAATATTTATATTATTATATTATGACTGCGTAATCTGATCTGTAATACAGCTGATGCATTGTGCATTGTGTTATCAGGACATGTTAACGTCCCCTGGATGAGTTTACTGTACATACAAGGCATAATTTAAAGTATATCTTTATTCTGAAAACTAGAAATTCATTTTGACTGTCCCAATGCTAAGCAGCTGCCCTTTCCAGCTAAGTAACACCCTAAATAAGTGCTTCTTAATAGTTTTGTCCTTATTAGTGATATAAGTTAAAGGGCTACATATCCATGCATTACTCTGCCCTATCTAGTGCCATGAACGTCTACAAGAGTGATTATATACATTATATATTATATATATTGTGAGTAGATTATATACAAGTCAGTACTAATAGTTCACTCTCAATATACAATAAAGTACCAGTGCATAGTGGCAAAATGTAAATAAAATCTAATTGCAAAGCGTAATATCAAAAAGTATACATCCCAGCTGCACAGCTCCCTGGCCTGAGACCCCACGTGTTGTTTCAACACTGACGGCCTCAGAGGTGAATAATATGACCAATAATGAATGTACTGTATGTGTGTATGTGTGTGTGTATATGTGTGTATATATACTGTGTATGTATATATATATATATATATATATATATATATATATATATATATATGTGTGTGTGTATTCTCCATTGATTGTTCAAATATAGCATTATGGCATGTAATAAGATATGGGTGGTTACTTATTTTCTTATTGGACCCCTGTGCTAAAACTCTCCTCTGTACATGGATCTACCATATTGGTTCAGTGTTAATTGTGTTTTTAGGTTATAACTCTAGGAACAAAACCTGCCAAAAAGTGATCTTTCGGCTCTGCTCAGATATGCTAATGCCCCGGCTACACAACACATTCGCAATGCACAATATATTAAAAAGCAATACAAAAGTATATGCGTAGGTGCACACAATATACACAGAAACAAAGCCTCACAGAACCCCGGACCTGCTCAGCTATCTCAATGTCCTGGTCACATCACACATGTGCAATGCACAATTAGTACTCAGTATGACACAACAATATATCCGCAACACAGATCAGTAGGATAAATAGTATAAAAAAATCTGGTGACCATAGTTAGAAGAATAGAGAATAACCAAATATTATTGCTCATAAGATATAATTACCATCCCCATATTGTCCCTATTAGAGGATGACACACACCAAGAGGAAGGTGTATCATTTCCTTCAACAAAGGTGCGTGCATAACATACATAAATCATATAAAGGTGACAGAGCATAAAAAAAATAGATTTTTTTTAATCCCCTAAAAAAAGTCCTAAAAATAGTAAGTGAAGAACTGTACTCATGGGCATGATTATATATAGGTCAGACAAGTATTGAGTCATATATGAATGCCCATACCCAACTACCATGAAAAAGCTTTGTCCAACTTTAAAGAATGGTAAATATTCTTTACTTTTCTTGTTTGCCTGTGTCAGACAGCTAGGTGTTCTAGATCGCCACTAAAACTGTAGAATAAAACCCCTAATGAGTGCTGTAAAAATCATATTGATGGTCATTAAGGTATTAAAGATTCACATTAAACATAACAGTACTGCTCATTACAATCTGACTTCATGAACATAACGTCTTATTCTCTTAATTTAGTTATTGGTAAAAATATTATGCATCTTACTGCAACATTCATAATAGCTTTTTATTCCTCCACCTGCTGGATGGCGAATGTAAGAATAACTTATGGTATTCAGCAGTCGCACAGCTCTATATTTTGGGTGACCTTTTTGTTCTGCCATATCCCCCTCTGAAAATTACTGTTATGTCTGTCTTGCAGCTCCCTTACCTTGAACACCAGTCATGTTCTGTGATGCATAGACAGGTCCTATCTATAAACTGCACTATGAAATTTCACCTTCTCTCATGTATTTCTGAACATTCTGTCATTAAAACTCCGTCCTGTGTATTTTTGAATAGACTCTGTATTCTGCAGTGGACAGTTTAAAAGAATTTCTCTGCATAATCTAGTAAGCAGTATCCTGTGATTAAATAGAATGACTGCCTCACTGGGAACCCTTTACAAGTCGGGCCATATGGATCCTCGCATCGTGACTGGTTAGAGAACCGCAGAGCAATTATCTGGCTCGTGTAACATTTATTTCAAGCTTGCCTAAGGTAAACCTCATGAGCGTAATTTGCTGTCTAGATGCGTATAACAAGAAGCCATATGACAAGTTCAAAGATATCCTGCCCTTGTGTTGTTGCTGCATTTATAGCCCAATCTCTAAACTGAGACTTTTACAAGGTGTTTTTTTTTTTTTGGTGAGGAGTTGGATAAATGTAATTTCTGTAACACAGAAAGTATTTATGTTCCACTTCCAGCTAATTTCCACAGAGCAAGGTAATGAATCTTCCTAAAACAGGGGGTAGAGATAGAGTAATAGTTGCTGCTTACTCACCTTAACCTTGTATAGGAATTATATGTAGGAAAACCTGGCGCAGGGTTGCCAACGTGGAACTACATTATCCCGGAATGTCGCAGACATTCTCTATTACAAGGGATGGGAGAGAAGCCGAGTAAGCACTTGGCTTTGTAATCTGAGGCTATATCCGTAAAAGTATTATGACATCAAAAATGAACCAGCAATAGGGATTAAAAGAGACCTTTCAGCCATCAGGGCCCCTGTTTCTTAAAATGTTTGCTTTTGAAAATGAATGTATACCTTTTGCACCAAATGTTTATTTTTAACATTAACCATACTAGCCAACATTGATGGCCCATTTAAAGGGGTAGTTCACAAAAAAAATCTTTAAAATCAACTGGTCCCAGCAAGTTCCAGAGATATAAAAGTCTACCAGTACTTAACAGCTTAAGTGGTGTTTTTTTCCAGTCTGACACAGTACTCTATGCTGACACCTCTGTCTGTCAGTAGCAAATCCTCATAGAAAACCTCTCCAGCTCTCCAGACTGGAAAGAATACCACTTACTGCAGGACATAAAGCAGCTGATAAGTACCCAAAGACTTGAGATTTTTTAATAAAGGTAAATTACAAATCTCTGGCACCAGTTGATTTTAAGAGATTTCTTTGGGAACTACCCCTTTAATATGCAAAGTGATGCAACAGGTCTTTGAACAGATATTACCTGGCAATGGCAATTAAGATCTGAAAAAATATGAATAATCTACACATTTTAATTAGTATTATTACACACACACACACACACACACACACACACACACAACATATTTTGCAGTGCTGTGCTGAAATTGCCATCACTCACACGGGTCCCAGGCTCATTGAGGCTGGCAATCTAATCTATTTATCTTACCAATGAGGCAGCTATGAGAGTGGCAGTACTTAGCATGAAGTTTTTTAACAGTGGTAAAAGAAGTTCTTTCTCGCTGAATGCTTTCTAAAAATTCTTTCCTTCTTCACTGATGTTTTATTGAAGTATTTCAGACCATGCACGGTATCCTAAGTGCTCGTATGACTCCATGTCAGAGAGACTGCCTCCTTTGTAATGTCTAGGTTAATATAAAGGGAATCCTTTTGTTGAGTGTATCAGGGCCACACTGTCAGTACTTGTATGATTTGGAAGAATGATTCTTTTTCATGTCCCAATTTTGTGCCTGACCCTGTCAGTACACTTTGATATATTTCTTGCTCCAAGTCCTTTATGTAACACTTGTGTTTCTTGTCCTTTCCGGAAGGCAATAATGGACTTTTTTTTTTTTTTTTTTTAACTTGTCAGACATGTTCCCAGTTCCTGTCTTTTGGCACTGTGCATGATGGTTTTTATTTTATTTCCATGCATTTTTTATTTTTTTTGCCAAATCTGTTTTTATTGGCAAAAGTTATAATATAATATAATAGTTACATATTTAGTGCATAGTTCATACGGTTGAAAAAAAGAGACCTGTCCATCAAGTTCAACCAAGGAGGGGGGGATGCAGGGAAGGGGGATAACAAACAAGGATACCAACACAGTACTCCTTGTGCAATACATTAAAAAGTAACAGTAAGGAAGTGGAAAGAGGGTGGAGAAGGAGAATGAGAATGAGGATGAGGGGTAGGGTGCATGCAATGAACAAAGAATGATTTAAAGCAGCGGGGGGGGGGGGGGGGGTGGCGTGGTAAGTGCTTTATCTGCACCTTCTATATAGTGGAAATGGAATAAGTCTTAAGTCCCAGTTATATCCAATGTGGCTGTGTGAATGTTATGTCTCTAAGCTATGAAACTTCTGGCAAATCTCACCATGCCATCTTAGGGCCCTTGCACACTGAATTTATGAGCGGATTCTGCTCAAAATTCTGCCTGTCCTATTTCTTCAATGGGATTTCTCTTGGGCCTCTGCTCAGAAGAATGAACTATATACTGTATGGCATCTCTTACAAAACTCTCAAATACTTTACCCCACAATAGATGTCCTACTTACAGACCCATAGTTTCCAGGATCACTTTTTGACCCCTTCTTGAATATTAGTACCACATTAGCTATGTGCCAGTCTTGTGGTACAATCCCTGTCATTGTAGAATCTTTAAATACTTGGCAAATATAATTATATAAATATATATTTTTTTTTAAATAATAATTATGCTTTACAGCCTATGAATATGGACACAAAGACACATTTTTTACTTTAATCATTTATGGAAAGTGAAATTTACTGAACAGGAAGTTGTAAGGAAGTTATGTAACAAGTTTTTATATTTATTTTTTAACTAGCTTTTCTTTTCTTTTTTTATACTCCCCAAAAACCTTTGTAACTACTTAAAGCCTTTAAGTTGTCATCTAAGGCCCCTTTTATGTGTCCTTGGCCGTTTTTACAGTGAGGAAACACTAAACAAGAAGTCATTCAGAAGGGTTTAGGAAACCATAAGTGTTTCCTGACCTTAAAAAACCAAGTAGGAAAAAACAAAACAAAAACATTCTCACCTGTTTCATGCTGCAATGTTCATCCCCCACAGCTTCTTTCTCTTTCTTCCAGATTTGCGAATGCACAAGTAAATTCACTTGTGAGATACAACTCTGGGGGGAAAGTAGATGGCGCCCTGTGCGGAGTGCAGCAGCCCTGTTCCCATCTCTACCCATAATCCCCTCCCTACCCCCCTCCAGCAGCACTGACTCTTCTCACCTCCCCTTTCAGTGGCCGCTCCTCTCTCTTATGCCCCATATGTAAAGGACCTGGGAGATCATGATTATGTGACAACGATCATCACATCACCGCAGGTCCTTTATATACTGTAAGTGTGGAGTGTACAGTGATAATTCAGAGCTGCCATCAGTGTCTGGAGCCCCTGCTGTGTGCTAATATCTGTCAGACAGGGATCCAGCCCTCCACAGTATGACAAGTGCTGCTCTGTTGAACTATAAGCATGTCATAACCTTGTAGTTTAAGAGGCTGGAGCAGGACTTGGATACTGGCGTCCCCTTTTGAGTAATGAGGTGATGCGCCCCGTGCAATTGTGCAGCTCGCACACTCCTAAGGCCGGCCCTGAGTTCAGAAGAACGATTGACAGAGCTGGGAGCCAATGACGCATACATTTAAAGAGTCAGCATTAGCACTGAGTGGCACTGTATCAGAAATTATTATGGATTATCCCATTGGGTTCTATGGGGCATCCCTATAATGTGTCAGGAAATCTGCTTGGATTTGCTGATAAGAAATTTGGAAAGATTTTCCTGACTTGTGAAGGCGGCCTTAATGGGTTGTATTTTTCAGTTGATGTTGCAGATTGTTTGGCACTATTTGTACAACTTAATTCAATTCAGGATATATTTATTGCACATTTTTTGTATTGAATTAAGGATAAACAAAGTGGAGGGACTGTGGTGAAAATGCTATAATACGTCTTATAGCATGTATTTATTAATATGTACATTAAACACAAACATGAAAAACAGGTTTTATATTTAGATGATTATAGGTAGAGGTATAAGGGGTAAGGGGTAAAGGTACGAGATAGGTTACCCCTGGTTTAACCCTGCCTATTACTGAAGTGGGACCCCCAGGTTTAGGCGTCCCCAAACAACAGGAGGGACTGACCCTGTGCTAGGGTTGTGTAGGTCTTTCCCGTTACAGATGTCAGTTGTCACTGTGTCTGGTAATACGGTAATATACAAAGTGTGTAGCATATAAAAGGCAGGTGTAGATGTTTTTTTGTCGTGGTTCTGATATCCCTTCTTCCGTTTATCCAACGCGTTTCCCTTGTTCTATGGCGACAAGTTCCTCAGGGAGTAGGAAGAGTGTTGGAGTATCAATGGGATATGCCTTGATACATGTCTCCAGGAAAAATTGAATTTACAGATGAATTTTGTGGGTGCTCCCAAATCTGTTGTAGGGGATCACCGTTGTATGTATAGAGATACGTCTGGTGGACAAGTTGTAGTCACTTTATCCAGATTTGTGTCTGGTCTTGTGTGTTAGTTGTTTTCTGCCTTTACAGTATGATCAACTGTATAGTATTATTACGAGCTGTAATAGATAAGTAACCAGCAATCTCAGTTCCCAGATGGTGTTAGTAAACAGATGTAGTTAGTTTGATACAGATAGTTTTTCTCCTGCAGAGTGATGAGCTGTGGAGCGTGCACGGAGTCTGCTGTGAGGTCTCAGAGATGCTGAGACATCTACCCTCTGTGCGAGGGTGCCTGATGGAGGCGCGTCCTCGTGTGCTGCCAACTGCTAAGCTATTGAATTAAGGAGAATAACTTAGTGGCAGAATCAGGATGTAAATCACACTAATGACATAGCAGTAAAATAAAATTTGAGGTAGGCTTCAGCCCAACTGAAGATACCTGAAGTAGTATTAACTTATTAACTTTTCTTTTCAGCACTTGTGTACCCTATGCACGTCTTTCGCTATAACTGGACTGTCTCCAATCCCTAAACAATTTCATTACCTACAAATGGGAAAGAAATGTATTTAAAATGGCTGTTTTGATTTTGAAGTCAAGAAAAATGTTGACCCCACAGCACTTGTAACGCTTTTAAATTCTCCTTTGGCGCTTTATATCTCTGCATCTTTGAGCATCAATCTCTGTGTTAAGTTGTGGACTAGACTGAAAGTTATTTTGCTTTTGTACCTTTTGAATCTGCATTTATCAATTTGCTTTGGTGTATGGTTTATCAGCTTATCTTTTCACTTTCCAGTATATCATCTTTCCTGAGCTGCTTGTAGTGACAAGCCTACTGATTTAAATTGTGTTCAATTTACACGCATTGCAGTGTGCTCGGGATAAATCAAACAGAACATTCCGCCTCTGAAAGCGTTTTAAATTCAGTTTGTTGTTTCTTACGGAAGAATTACATGCTTTAGGAACACTGCATTTCAAATGACCATTTTTCACATATCCTATGGGTGTTCTTAAGGAAAAATTCACCATATGATCAAACAATATAAAGCCAAACCCCATCTGTGCTATGTTTGCTTTCGGAGATGCAACTGAAGGGGAAAAGGAAGACAATAAGCAGTCAAGATTAACAGAAACATATGTTGCAATAGTAAGTTCAAGGAATGGGTAAGGGTAGCTGAGGCAAATGTTCATACAGTATCAGAGAATAAAATATACAGTATGTATTTCAGCATCTAAAATTCACTGTACAGATGCAATTGACATTAACAAATTATTTAGTTGAGCACTAAGAGGAATCACATTTTTTCTTCCATTAAATTATACTAATCGGCAATATATCCTTCAAAAATCTACACTTATATTAGAGAATTGGTGGATTTAAGGCTATTGCTTAAAGGGGTTATCAAGCATGGGGGCACTTTTTTGGGGGGGGACCGGGGAGGAGGTGGCTGAAATAAGACGTTCACTCACCTCCCCGGTTCCAGCGGCGGGTTACTCATCGCGGCGCTCCGGTCCCCGGACGCTTCCTGGTGTCTGACGCCGACCCGAGACGCTACGTCTCAGGGCCGCTCAGCCACTCAGTGAAGGAGGCGGGATCCGTTTGAAGTCCGCTCAGATCCCGCCTCCTTTATTGAGTGGCTGAGCGGCCCTGAGACGTAGCATCTCGGGTGGCGTCAGACACCAGGAAGAGCGCCGCAATGAGTGACCCGCCGCTGGAACAGGGGAGGTGAGTGGACATCTTTTATTTCAGCCACCTCCTCCCGATCCCCCCAAAAAGTGCTCCCCACGCTGGAGTACCCCTTTAATGCAGGTCAACCACATCAGAGGAGTTTTCAGTTTTAGGGAGATATTTCAGCTAAGTAACACTGTGTATTGACATATGTTCAATATTCACAGGTTCTGTGAGTTTCGATGATGGATCTTTGGAGAAAGACGTGCCCCCTCCCTTACCACCTCATCCAAAGGAGCACATTATAGTGGATTACTCCAACTTTAGGTATGTTACCACAATGTTACCAATAAAAATTATTTCACACCTTCGCCTTCTAATTTTAGAAGCAGGCATAAAATATTTGTGCTACAGATGGTGTTCTGAACCATGTGTTAACTTATCTGTCATGTGTGGTATATGTACATTGTTAGGAAGATACATTTATCTCGTTTAAAATGATGTGCTACTTAAAACATTGGACACAGATACTTTTATAGTTAGTTTGTTACTTAAAACATTACTTTTATATAACAAAACTTTTGCTAGATTGAACCAAAAGATTGAAGAGCTCGGGTGGCTGCTTCCTTCTTTTTCCCCACTCTCTGCTGCCCCCCATATTGCTGCAGGAGATGGACTCCCTAGGCTTATTATATAATCTGTCTCCTGCAGTGTAATAGGGAGAGCAGCTCTCAGCCGAGTGCTTTCCCTGCTTAAAACTTTATATTTTACTTGTTTTTTTAAAATAATATTTTGTGAATACTGAATATAGTATAGCAAAAGATACAGTCGGCACTGTCCACTCTACATGCATATGGTAATGCAGATAAGTTGTGGGGCAAAGAAAACTGATGACCACGTGGTGCACAGACCTGAAAGTCCAGATATAGTAAATCCACAATGAAGAAACAGCAAAAAGTACAGCACTCACCAGAAAGATGAATATAGTGTGTAGTTTATTCAGGACACATGGGCTCAGGCGTGCAGAGGGGAAGATGTCTAGCGGGAGCATACAGGAGGGTCAGAGGCTGCGATCGTTTCACAATCACACAGCGCTTTGTCTAGCCAGGCGCCTGAATAAACTGGACACTATATTTATCTGACTGGTGAGTGCTTTTTTTTATTGTGGATTTACTGTACATAGTATCTTACTGACATGCAGATGACTTAATTTGTTTTGCTTCATATGAAGCAAAACTGATCTGTGCTTATATTCCTCAGGCTGACTGCTCTGTGCAGAAGGAGGATATCGCCCAGGGACCGCCTAGAAAATGTATCCATTTTTTCCAGGCATTTTCAAGGTGGTCCCGGGACAGTATCCTCCTTCTGCACAGAGCCCTCAGCCTGAGGGATATAAGCGCAGATCAGTTTTGCTTTGTACGAAGTAAAACGAATCTGGTTCGCTCATCTATACTTACATTTCCTGAATAACTTTGCTTGGCCTAATCACAATACAAAGTCCTGAGAACTTGAAAATGAATTCCAACTTATCCTACAGCAGCCACTACAGGTGAAATGTAGTAATGCATGTTGGTTCTGAAGATGAATGACAGTAGATACAGTGCATGGATGGACTAAATCTTTTAGAGTGAGAGCTATTAACTAGTATTAGTTCTGGTACTCTTTGATATCCTTATGGCCAGATAGGGCAGGCTTTATAATGAGCTATCCTATTATATGGCATTAAGTTATAAGCCACCCTGAATAGATGCATGTGAATGTCTTGTAGAAGAAGATGATAACAGGTTGTAACAATATAGCCACTACATTAAATGCCTTATAAAAGTAAGTTGTGTAGTAACTAGAACAGAAGTCTCAATGGAAGAAAAGATAACTACTGCATACATCCCTTTGGAGATATTTTACACAAGTTCACTTTGGTTTTGACATCCTTATATGTGCTTAATTGATATTCCTAACTGAGCGGCATGATTGGAGAAATACCTGTCATGCTATAGCAATTTTGTTAAAATTGTTTCAAGACACACAGATGTGTTAGTGTCATCTTTCTCTCTCTCGCTCTCTGTGAGTTCTGTATAAATAAAATTATATTTAACAGCTTCATTTGTAACCCTAGAAGTCTGCGTTTGTCTGTAATAGCAAAGGAACACCGAGTGATAGAGGATATGAATGAGTACCTGGTAAAATAATAGGGCTGTAGAGAAAGTAGCTTTTTCACCTTTGACCAACATTGAGATGGCTAGTTTGGACCATGTTATGGAAGTAGTACTAAGGTAAAACTGGTATCATCACCATGGACACACAAAAGAAAACCTTCCGAGCAGAGCCTTTAAAGCAAAATATTGAAAAGAAAAATGTTGCAGTGTTAGATATATATTAGCAATATGTTGCATATTTTTTTAATTTCCGTTAGAGAAAAAAAAAAAAACTATAAAAGGTTATCTATTTTTTTTTTTTTTTTGCGGACAGTTCCGGAATAGAAAGTTCCCAAGAGCCTGATGCCCACAATCTGAAGACATCGAAAAGCATGGATCTTGGTTAGTACCATTTTCTTGGTTTTGGACAGATGGATATATTGTTCTACTGTTTTCCTGTTTGTTAACAAAATATATCAAGGAATGGAAAAGGGCTATTATAAAACTTTTACCCAGATTTATCACTCTGCCTAAAACAAAAACTGCCTGGTTTTTCCGATATAGAAACCAATCACAGCTCAGCTTTCATGACTTATTGGGCTCTGGTTTTAGTTTCAGGCAGATCTGGACCTATTTTACTTTACTTTTTTTATTTTTAATATCATCCTTAAAGCAACTCTGTACCCACAATCTGACCCCCCCAAACCACTTGTACCTTCAGATAGCTGCTTTTAATCCAAGATCTGTCCTGCGGTCCGTTCGGCAGGTGATGCAGTTATTGTCCTAAAAAACAACTTTTAAACTTGCAGCCCTGTTTTAACCCCTTAACGACATTGGGCGTAAGAATACGCCCCCACATGGTGGGCTTTAACGCAAACGGCGTATACTTACGCCTGATGTTTCCCCGATCGCTGTGTGTGCACACACAGCGGTCGGGGAAGATGGCCTGCTATAATGTATAGCAGGCCATTTCTGCTCGTCGGCAAGGGGGGTGATTAACCCCTCCTGTGCCGACGATCGCTGCTATATGCTGATCTATACAGATCAGCATATAGCAGCTGAAAACAGCTTTCCGGGTCATCGGTGACCCAGTGACCCGGAAAGCAATGGCGATTGGTGCTGTCCGAGACAGCACCAATCGCCATTAGTGTTCCCACCAAAGATGGCGCCGATGCCACCCCCACGATCGCCGTGATAGGCCAGCCAGTACCGGCTGGCCCATCATGGCGATCAAACTGTAAAAAAACAGTTTTGTCGCGTTCCGCACCCCTCAGCTAGGTAGCTGAGGGGTGCAGATAAGGTGTGTGTGGTGCAGGTGTACCATACTCACCTGATCTGGGCGTCCGGAGCGAAGATCTGCGGTCCGCGCCGTCCTCGCGTCTTCTTCGGGTAACATCCGCGTTCGGTCGTCCAGCGTCGGAAATCTTCATAATCGCTCGGGTCCTCGTGTTCGGCGGGCCTCGGTAATCTCCGGCAGCGTCGCTCTACCGCCCCCCTAGCGGCTGATCAGTGAAAATCATTCACTGATCAGTTGCTTTGGGTTAAAAAGATTTTTATTTTATTTTTTTTTCCAATTTATTTATTTTTTTTTGCGCCCTAACGCCGCTGATCAGCAACACCGTAAGTGCGCCACTGATCAGCAACACCTCCTTTTTGGCGTAGGGGCATTTTTCCCCCCTGTATCCTACCGCCACTGGCTGCTGATAAGTGCCGCACATAAGTGCGGCATTTAGCAGCAGCTCCTTTCTTGGCAAAGGGATATTTTTTCTTACTGTCAAAAAAAACACGTAAAAAACACTACACTACACCACACTACATGGAATAAAGTTTTACACTACACCACTACACATTTACATACCCCATATACCAATCACCGTATAAAGATGGCCCCCAGGGTGTTTTCGGTGTCGGACGCATACGTTATTATTGCCTCCGACACCGAAACAGCCAGTGAGGATGAATGGGGGGGATCCTTCTTTCCTCCATTCATCCTCATCATCCTCATCATCCAGTGACGTGTCTGGGGGTAGCGTAGCGTACGCTGCCCCCCAGACACGTCTTTTCCACCAGTACCGTCCCAATAAGTGATGACGGTATGACGTGAAATTCTACACACTCTGTGAGAGTACCTCAGGGTACACTTACAGATCCAAGGTACGTGCACACTGCGGAATGGCGAAGGATAACCCTTTGTGCATTCCGCAGGTGGCACCCGCCGGCGGACTGATGGAGGCGAGCGTCTCCACCCGTGTCATAGACTCCATTTTATGCACGGGCGGATTCCATCGTCCGTCCAAAGAATGAACACATTGGACAGAGGGCAGAATCCGCCCGTGCATATAATGGAGTGTGACACGAGCGGAGACGCGCGCCTCCATCAGTCCCCCGGCGGGTGCCAGCTGCGGAATGCATAAAGGGTTATCCTTCGCCATTCCGCAGTGTGCACGTACCCTTAGAGTGTATGAAGGAAGGGACACCCAAATCCAGCCCCCAGATGCCCCCCCCCATCCTCCAAGTTAGTGGGGAGATCTTCCCACTGCTAGATAACGGTTACCACCTGTACGGGGATAACTTTTATACCAGCGCCCCCTCTTACGGTCCCTCGCTGCCTGAGCTACTGTAGCTTGTGGCACGATCCGTAAATATCAGAAGTAGTAATAAAGCCCTAATATTTAGCAGCCATGGAGCGGACCCAGCGCTTCTGGATATGAAGGACCCCGTATCGCACCAGGACAACATTTTCCAGGTGACGTCCCCCACACTGGAAAACAGGAGACCCCAGAAGAAGTGCAGAGTGTGGCGTAACAGGGGGATCAGGAAGGACACCATTTTCCAGTGTGACACCTGTCCTGATCGCCTTGGCCTCTGCATACTGGATCGCTCCAAGGCGCACCACACGTCATTGGGGCTCTACATTTTCTAAATTCTGTCCCTTATTACTATTTCAGGGGTCACTTTGGTCAAGGGATTATTCTGATCGCCATTATGGAGTGGGGAGGGAATTTTTCCCGTGTGATGAGGCTACTGTCGTCTGCCTTACGAGGTTTTTTTTTGCCTTCCTCTGGATCAACACAGGTTGAATTTGATGGACACCTGTCATTTTCAACCTTATAAACTAATAATTGGCCTAATACCCCCAAATAAATTAATAATTGTCCCTTTTCCCCAGCTAAATAGGTATGGCCGCCATTCCCATTAGAGGATGCCATGATGCAATTACAAAGCCTCTGTGCGGCCAGGACAGTAGAACCCCCCCACAAGTGACCCCATTCTGGAAACTACACCCCATAAGGAATCTAACGAGGGGGGGCAGTGGGGATATGGCCCCCTGGTGACAGCCACATTTGGGCCGTGAAAATGAAATTTTTTTTTTTTTTTCATGGCACATGTTCCACTTATGTGGCCATCACCAGTGGGGTCCATATGCTCACTGTACCCCTTGTGGGATTCCTTATGGGGTGTAGTTTCCAGAATGGGGTCACTTGTGGGGGGTTTCTACTGTCCTGGCAGCACAGGAGCTTTGTAATTGTGACATGGCCTCCATCCTCCATTCCAGCCTCTAAATGGTGCTCTGTCCCTTTGGTGGCTTGCCCTCTGCCCATATGGCACATTATATCCACATGTGGGGTATTTTCGTACTCAGGGGAAATTACCCTAAACGTTTTGTGTTCACTTACTTTTTTAACCCCTTGTGGAAAAGGAAAAAATCAAGGCTAGACCAACATTTAGTGTAAAAAATGTTTAATTTTTACACTAAATCATTGATCTTGTCTTGATTTTTTCATTTTCACAAGGGGTTAAAAGATAAAAAAAAACACTAAATGTGTAGAGCAATTTCCCCTGAGTATGGAAATACCCGACATGTGGACATAAAGCGCCATGCGGGTGCAGGGTAAGCCTCCAAAGGGAAGGAGCGCCATTTGGCTTTTTGAGGCTGGATTTGGCTGGAATGGATTTCGAGGGGCCATGTTGCATTTAAAAGGCCCCTGTGTTGCCAAGACAGTTGAACTCCCCCACAAGTGACCCCATTATGGAAACTACACCCCTTAGGGAATGTAATAAGGGGTGTAGTGAGCATATGGACCCCACTGGTGACTGGCACAAATGTGGAACAATATGGCGTGAAAATGAAATATTACATTTTTTACACTATAATGTTGGTTTAGCCTTACATTTTTCATTTTCACAAGGGGTTAAAAGAGAAAAAAACACACAAAATGTGTAGAGCAATTCCCCCTGAGTCCGTTAATACCCCACATGTGGACATAAATCGCCATGTGGGCGCAGGGCAAGCCTCCGAAGGGAAGGAGCGCCATTTGGATTTTGAAGTCTGGATTTGGCCAGAATGGATGATGAACGCCATGTCGCATTTACAGAGCCCTGGTGCTGCCAAAACACTGGAAAACCCCCACAAGTGACCCCATTCTGGACACTACACCCCTCAAGGAATCTAACAAGGGGTGCAGTGAGGATATGGACCCCTTGATGACGGCCACATTTGTGCCGTGAAAGTGAAAAAAAGAAATTTTTCCCTTTCACTTCACATTGTTACACATTTGTGCCCGTCACCAGTGGGGTCCATATGCTCACTGCACCCCTTGTTAGATTCCTTGAGGGGTGTAGTTTCCAGAATGGGGTCACTTGTGGGGGGTTTCCAGTGTTTTGGCAGCACGATGGCTCTGTGAATGCGACGTGACCCTTGAAATCCATTCCAGTAAAATCCAGATTGCAAAGGCCAATTGGCGCTCCTTCCCTTTGGAGGATCGTCCTGCGCCCGCTTGGCACTTTATGTCCACATGTGGGGTATTTCCGTACTCGGGAGAAACTGCGCTACATGTTTGTTTTTTTTTGTTTTTTTTTTCTTTTATCCCCTTGTAAAAATGAAAAATGAATGCTAGAACAACATTTTAGTGTAAAAAATAGAATTTTTCCTTTTTTACACCACATTGTTCTGAAAATCTGCGAAGCACCTGTGGGGTCCAAATGCTCACCGCACCCCTTGTTACATTCCTTGAGGGGTGTAGTTTTCTAAATGGTGTCCCTTTAGGGGTGTTTTTTAGGTTTTGGCACCCCCGAGCCTCTGCCAACCTGAAGTGGTACGGTCAAAAATGACCAAATATAACGGAGGCGTTGAAATTCACTAGGCGCTCCCTTATATCTGAGGCTTGTGGTTGCGTCAAATAGCGCAATAGGGCCACATATGGGGTATTTCTTTAAACTGCAGAAACGGGGCAATCAATATTGGGGTGCATTTCTCTGCTAATAGGTTTATCATTATGAAAGATATTGGATTACAATAAAATCTCTGCACAGAAAATAAAAATTTTCAAATTTCTTACACACTTCGCTTTTATTTCTGTGACTCCCCTAAAGGGTTAAAAAACTTTCTGGATGTGCTTTTGCAGAGTTTGGGGGGTGCAGTTTCTGAAATGGGGTGCTTTGTGGGGCTTTCTAACATACAGGCCCCTCAAATACACTTTGAGGCTGGGTTCACACACTGTATACTTCAGGCAGTATTTGGTCCTCAAGTCAGGTCCTCATAGCAACCAAAACCAGGAGTGGATTGAAAACACAGAAAGGCTCTGTTCACACAATGTTGAAATTGAGTGGATGGCCGTCATATAACGGTAAATAACTGCCATTATTTCAATATAACAGCCGTTGTTTTAAAATAACAGCAAAAATTTGCCATTAAATGACGGCCATCCACTCAATTACAACATTATGTGAACATAGCCTTTCTGTGTTTTCAATCCACTCCTGGTTTTGGTTGCTATACAGCCTCACAAATACAGCCTCAAATATACATAGTGTGAACCCAGTGAACCTGAAGAGGTCCCTAAAAATATCTGATTTTGTAATTTTACAGAAAATTTGGAAAATTGCTGCTAATGTTTTAAGCTTCCTATTGTCTAAAAAAAATTAAATATAGTTTAATAAATGCCGCCAACATAAAGTAGACATGTTGCTAATGCTATTTAATATATAATTTATGTGGCATAACTATTTTCTGTATAAGCAAAAAGGTTTCAAAGTTTGAAAAATGCATTTTTTCACAATTTTTCACATTATTTTGGTGTTTTTCATAAAGATTCGTTATGAGTATCGACTCCATTTTACTAGAAATGTAAAGTACAATATGTCACGAGAAAACAATCTCAGAATCAGCCGGATAGGTAAAAGCTTCCCGAAGTTATTAATGAATAAAGTGACACTGGTCATATTCATAAAATTTGTCTCTGTCCTTAAGGCCATTTCAGGCTCTGTCCTTAAGGGGTTAAATTTGCATGGCCTAGAGTGTCTATGCCCTAACCTTGCTCCGCCTTTCCGTCCCTCCTCCCTGCCCTCTTCACCCTTAGGAATGGCCCTGGCAGAACCTCTCCTATTCCTCACTTGTCTGAACACTGCATAGGTGCCTTAACGATCCAGCCCATGTGAATAGGAGAAAACCTGCCTGGAGCATTCCTAATGATGAAGAGGGCGGGGAGGAGGGATGAAGAGGCGGTGCCAGCCTAATGCACAGACACTCTAGGCCACGCCAATTTGACACAGGGCTGCAAGTTTAAAAGTTTTTTTAGAACAATAACTGCATCACCTGCCGAACGGACCCCAGGACAGATCTTGGATTAAAAGCAGCTTATCTGTAGGTACAAGCAGTTTGGGGAGGGCAGATTGTGGATACAGAGTTGCTTTAAAGCTGATGTGTAAAAGGCCTCTTACATGACCATATGAACAATTTATGGCAATCTGTATAGATGCAAATATATTATAAGGATGTGTGACTGTTCTCATATGGACTTCTATATGCGCTACCATGTGGGTGTTCAGTGTACTTCTGTATTAGTTCTTTTAATTTTGTGGCAATGGTGCACATTGAGATTGTAAAAGAACACCTCTATATAAACATTTTCAAATGCGGTGTCACACTGCGATACAGAAACCTTTATATTATAAGATAACCAATGTTACGCCACCAATGTCACACCACTCTGACCTGGGACCAAGCCATAATATATTCATGTATATAAATGTTTTTAATACATCTCTAATGGGAACCTTGCCCCCACAATGCAGATAGAGAGAAAAGGGATAAAGAAGGGTATTATTTTGAATGAATATACTGTATGTGGCTGGAATGGGGATGTCTTTAAATGGCATTATGAGCACTATATGGTACTGTTCTATACTGTACAAAGATTTGTTTGGAGGACTTGGGGGGGTCTTTAATTCATATACAAGGGCTTTAGAATGGAACACTGCAATGTGTTAAATAACAGGTAGCTCTCTTCCTGCTTGTTTTTGTTTTCCTCTGTTAAAATATAATTAAAAAAAAAATCTTAGTTATTTTCTGTTTCAACTCTAAATCTAGCCTGCGAGTCCATTTGGGACAATTTAATTTTCTTGATACATAGTACAATTTGTACAGGAAAATATAATGTTCTGTTTGAAAGGAAATAAGCCTTTTTTTGTTTTATCAGGATATGGAATCATTTTGTCTCTTAGCTTTTTCTATCAGCCATTTCCACCGAGCACATGGAACATTTTAACAACCATAGTTAGTCTTAATGATAATAAGTGTTATTTGTACTCTGGTAATTTGCACGGCACCCATTTATAGAGGGGAGACGGGGAAAGTGAGGTCTAATTAAGGTTTGTGTTCTTTCTGTACAAAGGGGGCTGTTATAATATTAAACTATCTATAAAAAGAAGCCCAAAATCAACGTTGTTATAAAGGGTAGGAAAGAGGTGATTTTTAGCTATGTTAATGCTTGAGATGTGATGGGTTTGTGAAATTAGTTGAAACATAACATGAAATAATTTATAATTTTATCTGCCAACATTTATCTAATACAAAAGTCTCCAACCTTTTTTATATTGGTAAAGTATACGCAAACTTTCATTCAACTTCTGACATGTCATAGCCGCATGTGAAAAGTTATGATCAATGGGGGTCCTCTGCTGAGACTAGAATGCAAAGACAGCAGGGCTATGCTTAGCACTGCGTCCATTTATTTCTGCTTGACTTTCCTTGAAATGCTGAGTATAGACAGTCTAATCACAATCCCTGTGTTTTGCTATGAGACTGTCATGGTGCCCATACTTCCTTGCTGTAACTTGTGGAAAGTTGGTAAAAAAAAGTTTGGGTACAAAAAATGAAGCTAAAAAATGAAATACTAGCTGGTCTTACTCACCGAGTCCCCCTGAGTATTTTAAGCTGTCTCCTGTCTTTCTAGCTGCCGCCATTCCTGAGTTACAAGTTTTTCTAAAAGCTAATCTATATCCAAGATGGCGCTGGCCAGGAAACTACATTTCCCATCATGCATCTCCCTGATTGGGCCGTTTGCCCCCCTTAGCTTTCTTTCCGGCCCACTGCTGTCATTACTGTTGCACGGTAAACACAGGACTGTTTACTGATTTTGCATCACATTACCCCAGTATTTATTCCATACGAGCTGATAATGAAGCAAAGCCACCGTGCATAACAAGCATCACTTTACCGTGGGGTGTAGTGTAGGTATAGATCTCTGCTTGCTGACTGTGAATGAAAACATTCTAGTTCCATCCAGACTCCAAGAACTACAATATACAGAGCTGTGACACAAAGATAGATACATATGCCTGCAAGCTGACAGCAAGCAGAGATAGAACTATGACATTTCATATTACAGAGACCTAGGCTCATTCACATATGTAAGTCTATGGAAGCAGCACTATTACTTTCACTAGCAGTAATCAGATGCCGGAGATGTCTCCTGGGAGCCGGGTTACCAAGTCAATAGACAACTAACCCTGCCCCCGGAGAGGAGATCACATGTCCTGTATTAACAAAGGGAGGGGGAAGAGAGAACAGCATGTTGTCAGATTGGACATAGAAAAGATGATTTTAGATGTCCATAGCAGGTAAGTTTGAGAAAAAGGACAGGAAAAGGGTGCAAAATATGTTATATATGTATATTAGACATAGGGTGGTATTGGGAAGTGGGATCGTTTAGAATATTGTTTTTGTTGCCCGAATAACCCTTTTAACTACTTTCAGATACCATGATACAGTTGAGAATAGCTTACCTATTGTAAATTATGACCAAGTTATGCCAATGATATGATTCAAAGTAAAGCCTTGATGCAGTAGTAAGTGCAGGGGAAAAAAAGCACTTTATAAGCATTACCTGTAATAAATGTATATTGGTGATTTGTATAACTTTTGGGGGGCAATACAATACTTTAATAAAAATTTTCGCCGGACTTCTCCTTTAGGATCCGCATCAAGATCCGCTGTGGATCCAGCCCCATTCATCCCTATAGAGTACATACTTGCAGCGGGATTGATATCCCGCTGTATGTGCGTTAACCCCCCGCCGCCTGCAGCCCACCGCCGAGAGCATACATTAACTGCTCGGTGACGCAGCTGCATAGGAGGCTCCTGCAGGACCGTTTCTAGGTGATTTCGGCCACAAGGCGAATCTTAAAAGCAACCCCCCCGACCTCACTCAGTTCAGTCATGGGGAAGGAGTGGGGAGGGTTATCAAGATTCAGGTTACTACGAGGAATCGCTGTGTGTACGGCATAGAGCGGTGCAGCGCCCGTACTAAATAATGTTCTACTAAATACAAAAATATCATTCAGTGACTCACAGGTGACGTCTTCTTTGATCTGAGGCATCACTTTCCTTTTCCTTTCCATCTGGCCCAGACCACCATGGTGATTTCTTCCAGCTACAATTCATTTCTTCAGAACCAGTCAGACAAACATCTTAGGGCCCTATTCCACAGGACGATTATCGTTCAGATTATCGTTAAATTGTTCGAATCCAAACAATAATCATTCGGTTGAATAGCAGTTAGCAACTAACGACCGAACGAGAAATCGTTGATCGTTTAATAAGACCTATTTTTAATAGGACCTATTTTTATCGTTGCTCGTTCGCAAATCGTTTGCATTGAATAAGACGTCTTTCAGTCGTTCGCAGTAGTGACAAACGCAATAGCGACGACAAGACAACCGCAAGAACGATCATAAGCAACAATTATCTTTCCATGAAAATGGGTGAACGATTTCAGGTCTTTCGCAATAGACATCGTTTGGATTGTTTATCGTTAACGATTATGCGAATGATAATTGTCCCGTGGAATAGCGCCCTTAGGCTCCGCACATTAGGTCCCCAACTGTAGTAATTCTTGTTGCGCCCTCCATATAGTAATAATGTCTCCTGTAGTGTAGCCCCCACTATGCAGCCTCTGTGTAGTTTAGCCCCCCTGTGTGGGGTGTAGGCATCTCTGTTGTATTGCCCACCTATGTGCAGTACAGACCTCCCTCCACTGTTTAGTACAGGCCCACATGCAGTACAAGTACTGCATACAAGTACTGAGTACAAGATGCTGGGAGAGCTGGGTGACCTCCATTAAACTGACATACAGGATGCTAGTAGAGCTGTATGACCTCCATTACACTGACATACAGGATGCTGGGTGACATCCACTACACTGACATACAGGATGCTGGGAGAGCTGGGTGACCTCCATTATACTGACATACAGGATGCTAGGAAAGCTGTGTGACCTCCATTACACTGACATACAGGATGCTGGGAAAGCTGTGTGACCTCCATTACACTGACATACAGGATGCTGGAAAAGCTGTGTGACCTCCATTACACTAACATACAGGATGCTGGAAAAGCTGTGTGACCTCCATTACACTGACATACAGGATGCTGGGAAAGCTGTGTGACCTCCATTACACTGACATACAGGATGCTGGGAGAGCTGGGTGACCTCCATTATACTGACATGCAGGATGCCCGGAAAGCTGGATGACATCCACTACACTGACATACAGGATACTGGGAATGTTGGATGACCTCAATTACACTGACATACAGGATGCTGGGAAAGCTGTGTGACCTCCATTACACTGACATACAGGATGCTGGGAGAGCTGGGTGACCTCCATTATACACTGACATACAGGATACTGGGAGAGCTGGGTGACCTCCATTATACACTGACATACAGGATGCCCGGAAAGCTGGATGACCTCCACTACACTGACATACAGGATACTGGGAATGTTGGATGACCTCAATTACACTGACATACAGGATGCTGGGAAAGCTGGGTGGCCTCTATTATACACTGACATAAAGGATACTGTAAGAGCTGGGTGACCTTCATTATACTGACATACAGGATGCTGGGTGACCTCCACTACACTGACACAGGATGCTGGGAAATCTGGGTGACCTCCATTATACTGACATACAGGATGTCGGGAAAGCTGGGTGACCTCCATTACACTGACAAACAGGATGCTGGGAAAGCTGTGTGACCTCCATTATACACTGACATACAGGATGCTGGGTGACCTCCATTACACTGACATACAGGATGCTGGGAGAGCTGGGTGACCTCTATTACACTGATATACAGGATGCTGGGTGACCTCTATTACACTGACTAAGGCTGCATTCCCACGTTCCGTGATCCTGACAGATCACGGACGTGGAATGCATGTACCGGAGGGGGACTCCGGTACATGCATTCCACGTCCGTGATCTGTCAGGATCACGGAACGTGGGAATGCAGCCTTACAGGATACTGGGAGGGCTGTGTGACCTTCATTACACTGACATTCAGGATGCTGGGAAAGCTGGGTGACCTCCATTATAAAAAAAATCAAACCTGAAGGGATGTAGTGTATTTATAGTACACAACCACAATATAAAGGCGACCTTCGCTATAAGTATGTAAATTGAAGAAGGATAAGCTTAAAATATAACTTTTATTTCTATCGATAAAATAGGTATCCAAAATAATAAATTCATAGGTATATACAAAAGACAACAAAAATCTCCATAAAGAATATATAAATATATATATATATATATATATATATATATATATATATATATATATATATATGCTGTCACACAAACCCCACCGATATGGTTGTGGGAAACTCTGACTAACGAGACCAAAAGTATTGTCACCATAAGTCCCTGTCCGTACAGTCAGTATTGTGTACAGTCATATAATAAATGGCAAATACGGTTTCCTCATGCCCAAAGATACCGACAGGCAAGATGCCTCAAAGGTATAGGTATCGGTGGGGCTATAAACAACCGATTTCCACAATGCAGGACAAGAAAGTCACAACCATAATGCCAAATTGTCTGGCCCTGTCACCTGGCTGTGCATGACAATCGAGTCCCATATGCATATCACAACACCTATCCCTACGCGTTTCAAACACCAGTATGGTGAGACCATCAGGGGCTGGACAGGTGGATATGTACTCATATGCAAGTGATAATCAATGTGCAGTGCAAAAATTTTTTATATGACACAACACACACATAACAAAAAGGATGATGTAGGGCAGGGACCCCTGTAGCTGGGTACTCACTGAACCTTAAATGTATAGCGTTCGCGGATAGGTCCTATGTTGGCAGTGGCTGACACAGGACGCTGAGTAGGCAAAAAAGCAGGATATTAGTTTCCCATGACTACCACCTAAAGTATTGTACAGTGTAGTGGAGGCATAGTACTTACTCTATCCACGTAGTGCTATTGGTATATAGGTGAGAATTGTCCCATCAGTATGCCTACCTGTGAGAGTAAGAGTTAACCATATTAGCTGCGATAATCCCTATTAGCTTACATGAGAGATGACCACACAGTGTTATAGGTACTACTTACAAATATGGTCCTCCGCCCGAAGTTGTCATCCCCTGACTCTGCAGTGGCAGAATGCCGGGAGTGCTAGCCGCGGTCCCGTATTAGTAGCGGGAGTGCGGGCTCGGGCGCGTCTGACGTCACGGACGAACCTGGAGCGCGCCAGATTCAAATGCTCCTCTCCCAGACACGCCCACCGTGGGAATTAAACACAATAGTAAACAAGTGGAGAGGAGCCCTGGCTGTAAGAACAGCGCTCCAGGATGTCAGTGATTAATGGGGCATGATATTGATACACATCACGCTCCTTATATGTACTAGGCTCATGGATAGTGAGAACTGGTAAAGATGTGAGGGATACTATATAAGGACTGCGATGTGGGTTGGAGTCATCCTGAAATATATATGTTAGTTATTACATGTTGGTCCATATAAGCTCAAGTGAAGCATAGATGGGTCAGAAGGTATAATCAGTACCACTATAATTATACATCAAATGACGCATTATCCCAGAAATACAATCCAAGCCTTCGGGGATCTACTGCAATGAGACAGGCTGAGGTAGATTGCAGGAGGATGAGAGTATGTGTGTACATGTGGAGGATAAGGGTATGTATGTCCATATGAGGTGGCTGGTGAACAAGGCCGCCGCGGTGTATAGGGTAGAGATAGGCTACCAAAAACGGGGTGCACCCTGGGTGGTGATAGATGTTCTTGGGCCTTTTTATCCCTATATCCACCTAAAATAAAGCCCTCACCTAGGTGGGGGTGGCCGTCCTAAAAAGGACGGTCCCACTCAGGAACCTAACCTGTTGGACCCTGTTATCCCCTAAACTAACCAAGCCAGCCATATCTATCTCAAATACACGGCCCACTAGGGCCGTTCCTAGCTACCTTAAAAGAAGCCAGCATGCTAAAGGTAGCCCATCAGATAAAACACGCAAAATTGAGGATTTCATTGAGGCCTCGTGGAGCGATCGTGTCCAGTGTGTACATCCACCTGGTCTCTTTCTGTAATAATGCTCTGTCCATGTCCCCCCCCCTTTGGGATGGCCTGATGTTGTCAATAGCCACAAAGGATAAAGATGAGGGGTTACCTCCATGAAGTTCCTGAAAATGTCTTGCTAGGGGGGTTTCCCGTTTATTCCTAATATCCCCCACGTGTTCGAGGATCCTTTTTCGTAGCTCTCTGATGGTCTTACCAACATACTGTTTTGGGCAGGAGCATGAGGCTATGTAAATAACGCCCTTAGTACTACAATTCATAAATGATTTGATGATGTATGTTTTTCCTGTACTAATGCTCCTAAAGTCCTTAGTCTTGCAGATAAAGTCACATGCCCTGCAATGTCCACAACAATGAAAACCCCTACCCTGTAAGGAATTTAGCCATGTGCCTGGGGAGGGGAGGGGGGGTCAAATGACTATGCGTGACCATGTCGCCTATGCTCCTGCCCTTGCGGTATGTAATCAAGGGATAGTCGCTGATCACATCTTTTAAGTCTGGATCCAGTCTAAGTACCCCCCAATGTTTGGACATGACTTCCCTGACCACTTGAGATGCTTGATCGAACGTCCCGATAATCCGAATCGGTCCTTGAATGTCACTTTTGGGCCTAGGTGTCAACAGCTCCTCCCGCTGATGAGATATGGAGGTTTGATAGGCCTTTCTAAGTGTATAGTCAGGATAGCCTCTTGTAAGAAACCTCTGTCGTAGGTCGTTGGCATGCGTCTTAAAGTCACTGTCTCTCGAGCAGTTTCTCCTAAGGCGGAGATACTGCCCCTTCGGTATTCCCCTTTTTAGGGGGGCAGGGTGGCAGCTCTCCCACCTTAGGAGACTATTGGTGGAAGTCTCCTTTCTGTGTATTGTAGTGTCCAGATATCCCTCGGAAGTCTTAGAGATCCTTACGTCTAAAAATGGTAAGCTATGGGGATTGGTCTCAAAAGTAAAGTGCAACCCAATCTGGTTTTCATTAAGGCAGGCTATGTACTCGGTAAATTCCTGTTCTGTACCTGACCATAAAATGAAAATACCGTCAATAAAACGTGACCAGGTGAGCACTTTCTCCCCAAAGTGCTCTCGCTCATCTGATAGGGCAATGGTGGCCTCCCACCAGCCCAGGAGCAAATTGGCGTAGGTAGGCGCACAAGGGCTGCCCATTGCCGTGCCCCTGAGCTGGTGGTAGTACCGCCCCTCAAAAAGAAAAAAGTTTTTAGTGAGTATGAACTCCACAAGTTCCATCACAAACAGATTATGTGGTTGCAAGTGGACCCCTCTGGTGGATAGATAATACAAAACCGCTCTTAAACCACAGTCATGGGGAATGGACGAGTAAAGTGCTTCCACGTCAATACTCCCTAGTAACACCTCCGGTTCTATGATCAAAAACTCAATTTTCTGTAGAAGATCCATAGTATCTCTGGTGTAGGACGGGAGAGTGTGTACAAAGCTTCGAAGGACCTTATCTACATAGATGCCTATGTTATGCAGCAAGCTGCCGATCCCGGCAACGATCGGTCTCCCTTTTAAAGGGGACATCCCTTTGTGAACTTTTGGGAGGGCATAAAAAGTAGGGGTAATTGGTGTTTTAGGAAATAAGAAATGATACTCATTCTTATCAATTATGTTAGCCTCTTTCGCCCTACGTAGTATGTCATTCAGTTCTTCCAAATATATCTTTGTGGGGTTATGTGGAAGTATCTCATATGTATGTTGATCGTCCAGAAGTCTGTGGCACATAGTGATATAATCTGTCCTATCCATTAAGACAATATTCCCCCCCTTGTCTGCCTGTTTTATAATCAGATGGGGATTGTCTCGAAGTTCTTTAAGTGCCTCCCGTTCAGCCACTGTGAGATTGTGGTAGTGAGATGGCGGTTTAAGTTCCCGCAAGTCCCTTTCTACTAGGTTCATAAAGACTTCTACACTGGAGATGTCACCCACCGGTGGGAATTTGGTGCTCTTCAGCTTACAATCTGTAAAAGGACCAATTCCTCTTGCCCTTTGGTTATCCTCTAAGAGATCAGTCAGATCCCTGACTAAAGGTAAATCCTCCAGGGGTATGCCCAGATCTTGGCACTCCCTCAAGTTTTTACGCTTGTAAAGTTTATGCCACTGGAGTTTTCTACCGAAGAGGTGCAAGTCTTTGGTCCATACAAATGAATCATAATTTGTGGTCGGGACAAATGAGAGGCCTTTAGTTAACACCTGTTCTTGTAATGAAGTGATAGGAAAAGTGGATAAATTCGTAACCTGTGAGGGTCCCTGTGGTTGCACTACATTCGTTTTTTCCCTCTTGGGGGCTGTTGACGTGATGGGGGGCCATGTTTCCCCTTCCCCCTGCCTCGTCCCTTGCCTAAAAAAGGCTGTGAGGATGGTGAAGAAGAGGAGCCCTCCCCACATTGGTTTTGATTTGTTTGCCCCGTCCCTTGGGGCCTATTGTATGTTCTTATGGAATCCCCCTTGGACCAGTTACCCTTATTAGTTCCTTCCTTATTTCTAGTTTCTGATTCTGCAACCACATAATCTGCAACCACACTTGCAACCACATAATCTGTTTGTGATGGAACTTGTGGAGTTCATACTCACTAAAAACTTTTTTCTTTTTGAGGGGCGGTACTACCACCAGCTCAGGGGCACGGCAATGGGCAGCCCTTGTGCGCCTACCTACGCCAATTTGCTCCTGGGCTGGTGGGAGGCCACCATTGCCCTATCAGATGAGCGAGAGCACTTTGGGGAGAAAGTGCTCACCTGGTCACGTTTTATTGACGATATTTTCATTTTATGGTCAGGTACAGAACAGGAATTTACCGAGTACATAGCCTGCCTTAATGAAAACCAGATTGGGTTGCACTTTACTTTTGAGACCAATCCCCATAGCTTACCATTTTTAGACGTAAGGATCTCTAAGACTTCCGAGGGATATCTGGACACTACAATACACAGAAAGGAGACTTCCACCAATAGTCTCCTAAGGTGGGAGAGCTGCCACCCTGCCCCCCTAAAAAGGGGAATACCGAAGGGGCAGTATCTCCGCCTTAGGAGAAACTGCTCGAGAGACAGTGACTTTAAGACGCATGCCAACGACCTACGACAGAGGTTTCTTACAAGAGGCTATCCTGACTATACACTTAGAAAGGCCTATCAAACCTCCATATCTCATCAGCGGGAGGAGCTGTTGACACCTAGGCCCAAAAGTGACATTCAAGGACCGATTCGGATTATCGGGACGTTCGATCAAGCATCTCAAGTGGTCAGGGAAGTCATGTCCAAACATTGGGGGGTACTTAGACTGGATCCAGACTTAAAAGATGTGATCAGCGACTATCCCTTGATTACATACCGCAAGGGCAGGAGCATAGGCGACATGGTCACGCATAGTCATTTGACCCCCCCTCCCCTCCCCAGGCACATGGCTAAATTCCTTACAGGGTAGGGGTTTTCATTGTTGTGGACATTGCAGGGCATGTGACTTTATCTGCAAGACTAAGGACTTTAGGAGCATTAGTACAGGAAAAACATACATCATCAAATCATTTATGAATTGTAGTACTAAGGGCGTTATTTACATAGCCTCATGCTCCTGCCCAAAACAGTATGTTGGTAAGACCATCAGAGAGCTACGAAAAAGGATCCTCGAACACGTGGGGGATATTAGGAATAAACGGGAAACCCCCCTAGCAAGACATTTTCAGGAACTTCATGGAGGTAACCCCTCATCTTTATCCTTTGTGGCTATTGACAACATCAGGCCATCCCAAAGGGGGGGGGACATGGACAGAGCATTATTACAGAAAGAGACCAGGTGGATGTACACACTGGACACGATCGCTCCACGAGGCCTCAATGAAATCCTCAATTTTGCGTGTTTTATCTGATGGGCTACCTTTAGCATGCTGGCTTCTTTTAAGGTAGCTAGGAACGGCCCTAGTGGGCCGTGTATTTGAGATAGATATGGCTGGCTTGGTTAGTTTAGGGGATAACAGGGTCCAACAGGTTAGGTTCCTGAGTGGGACCGTCCTTTTTAGGACGGCCACCCCCACCTAGGTGAGGGCTTTATTTTAGGTGGATATAGGGATAAAAAGGCCCAAGAACATCTATCACCACCCAGGGTGCACCCCGTTTTTGGTAGCCTATCTCTACCCTATACACCGCGGCGGCCTTGTTCACCAGCCACCTCATATGGACATACATACCCTTATCCTCCACATGTACACACATACTCTCATCCTCCTGCAATCTACCTCAGCCTGTCTCATTGCAGTAGATCCCCGAAGGCTTGGATTGTATTTCTGGGATAATGCGTCATTTGATGTATAATTATAGTGGTACTGATTATACCTTCTGACCCATCTATGCTTCACTTGAGCTTATATGGACCAACATGTAATAACTAACATATATATTTCAGGATGACTCCAACCCACATCGCAGTCCTTATATAGTATCCCTCACATCTTTACCAGTTCTCACTATCCATGAGCCTAGTACATATAAGGAGCGTGATGTGTATCAATATCATGCCCCATTAATCACTGACATCCTGGAGCGCTGTTCTTACAGCCAGGGCTCCTCTCCACTTGTTTACTATTGTGTTTAATTCCCACGGTGGGCGTGTCTGGGAGAGGAGCATTTGAATCTGGCGCGCTCCAGGTTCGTCCGTGACGTCAGACGCGCCCGAGCCCGCACTCCCGCTACTAATACGGGACCGCGGCTAGCACTCCCGGCATTCTGCCACTGCAGAGTCAGGGGATGACAACTTCGGGCGGAGGACCATATTTGTAAGTAGTACCTATAACACTGTGTGGTCATCTCTCATTTAAGCTAATAGAGATTATCGCAGCTAATATGGTTAACTCTTACTCTCACAGGTAGGCATACTGATGGGGCAATTCTCACCTACATACCAATAGCACTACGTGGATAGAGTAAGTACTATGCCTCCACTACACTGTACAATACTTTAGGTGGTAGTCATGGGAAACTAATATCCTGCTTTTTGCCTACTCAGCGTCCTGTGTCAGCCACTGCCAACATAGGACCTATCCGCGAACGCTATACATTTAAGGTTCAGTGAGTACCCAGCTACAGGGGTCCCTGCCCTACATCATCCTTTTTGTTATGTGTGTGTTGTGTCATATAAAAAATTTTTGCACTGCACATTGATTATCACTTGCATATGAGTACATATCCACCTGTCCAGCCCCTGATGGTCTCACCATACTCTTGTTTGAAACGCGTAGGGATAGGTGTTGTGATATGCATATGGGACTCGATTGTCATGCACAGCCAGGTGACAGGGCCAGACAATTTGGCATTATGGTTGTGACTTTCTTGTCCTGCATTGTGGAAATCGGTTGTTTATAGCCCCACCGATACCTATACCTTTGAGGCATCTTGCCTGTCGGTATCTTTGGGCATGAGGAAACCGTATTTGCCATTTATTATATGACTGTACACAATACTGACTGTACGGACAGGGACTTATGGTGACAATACTTTTGGTCTCGTTAGTCAGAGTTTCCCACAACCATATCGGTGGGGTTTGTGTGACAGCATATATATATATATATATATATATATATATATTCTTTATGGAGATTTTTGTTGTCTTTTGTATATACCTATGAATTTATTATTTTGGATACCTATTTTATCGATAGAAATAAAAGTTATATTTTAAGCTTATCCTTCTTCAATTTACATGACCTCCATTATACTGACACACAGGATGCTGGGTGACATCCACTACACTGACATACAGGATGCTGGGAAAGCTGGGTGACCTCCATTATACTGACATACAGGATGCTGGGAAAGCTGGGTGACTTTTACTGCACGCACATAAAGAATGCTGGGAAAGCTGGGTGACCTCCACTACACTGACAAACAGGATGCTAGGAGGCCTGTGAACTCTGGCACCAGAGGTCGGCAGTGGAGGTGGGGCTTATTGGCTTGGGGGCGAGGCTTACCTGGACATACCGGGGCTTATTGGCAGCTAGGAGTAGATGTTGTGTCCCCCCCATCGGGATGTAGGCCCCCTCTGTGCAGTGCTGGATGCACCCCTCCACTGTCCCCCCTTATCTTCTTCACTAGCCCCCATAGTGTGAGCAATAAAACAAATAATCATCTACTTACCTGTCACCCTGCTCTCCATAGCTCCTCTTCTGGTCCCTCCGTCCTCTTCTAGCTTCCCGTGCAGGCAGCCAGCCTGTCATACAGAGGCCGCCTGCACAGGAAGTGCCCGGGCCTCTGCCCCAGCGTGCTGTTCCCACAGTGTGCTGTGTTATTGCTCTGTTATTGCCCTTTTTATCAGTGCAATTTTCGATTGTATGCAAGGAGTGCCCTATCTATTTTCCCTTAGAAGACACTTACACGGATGAGAGTGTTGTGATCTGTTGCATATTCTCTTCCCTCTATTGTATTCCATGTTTACTTCAGTCCATGTCTTGTGTTAATACAAATGGCGAGCCATCGCTGCAGATTCATACTGGTGGCATTACACTAAAAGGCTCAGCAGTTATGCAAGGAGGCAGAAAGACACTTGCGTGCATTATATATGGTAGTATAAAGCAGTTTATAAACATAAAATGCAATGCAACACATGATGGGCACTGCAAACACAATTTTTCTTGCTATAGTTGTAATGCAGCACGTTATGAGTTAGCAAAATCTAAAAGTAGATATGGAAATATTATCCATCCCAGTAGGAAATGAAGCGTGTCAGATAAAGTGGCATAGGTCTGAGACTACCTAACTACTAAAATATTCCACCTTTCTTGTCTCCATAATATTTTATACAGTTTTAAGTTAGTGGTGTGAGTGCATCCATAACTGTTCTCGATGAATATTAAAAAGTATGAATGGATTTCTTGGCTGTTCGTGTGCTCCTAACTCTGCTGGCTCATTCCCTTTAAACCTTTCCTTTCTGGAGGGACCTGACACATATTGCTGCGTAATTCTTGCCAAGTGCCTTCAGCAATGAACTGGTGAAGTTATGATCCATCCTGCTGTTCCCTCAATGTCTGATGATTCAAGACCAGCTGAGCTCTCTGCTGGGGCCACAGCTTTCATTTACAATCTGCTACTGGGTGTCCAGAAAATATCGGAAAGAGCTCTCAGTTTCAAAGCCTCCAGCAGGGAGGAAAATACTGATACTCCCAACAGCTGGAAGACTTTAACATACTTTATTCTCTTCCTGCCAGTACATGCAAAGTCATGCAGCTGCCAGCCAATGGGTACCCTACACCATGGAGCGTCTCTTTCATTTATCCATGGGATATGATGGAGAAAAACCTCATTGTAGGCCATCTATATACTGTTTACATTATATAACATGGCATGGTGTTGTTTTTGTTTTTATAGATAGTTGATAAAGTTCCTCACATATACTGAATAAGCACTGATGATAATAAAATTATGAATAGTAACACATTTTTCTTGTATATTTCAAGATTTCGATTTTGCCAGTTTTGTGTGGTTAACTTTAAAAAAAAACAAACAAACAGTTAATCTCAAGAAAACAAGCAAAAAAAACTAGCTAAAAAACTCATATAATCTCTGATTTCTTTGTATGTTATGGTTAGAGAATGTTCATCCTGTGTATAATTGCTATATACTCAATTGTTTGGGGTTAAATTACTTGGATTGCTGGGTGTGCACATGTAACTTTGGGAAGAGATTGCACCAGGATGAGAAGAAGACAAGCCAGCAAAGGCAATGTTCTGCTAGGGTATCTTGGATCCTGCATTAATGTGGATATAACTCTGACACAGGCCACCTCTGTAAACATTTTTTGCCTTTGGGATCTGACTACAGTCCCAAGAATATACCTTGGGGGCGGAACAAAGTACAGATCGAAAAGGGATTTTAACAAACATGGTAATCCAGGAAAGTTTCGCAGAAATGATAGGAATTTCCTGGCATAAATGTTAGTATTTCACGCTTATTTGAGATAGAAATTAGTTCTTGACTAGGACTGGGTTCACACTGTGTTTTTACTGTCGATTTAATGAATCTGTTTAATGTGGGAAAAAGGATATAAAAACCCATCCCTTTCTCATTGATTTTCAGGGGGATTTATCAAACCTTGTGCAAAGGAAAAGTGGATATATTTTTTTGCTTGGTCTTCAAACTTTTCTTAATATTACAGTGTCAAAGATTGGAGGGACAGCATAGGCCAGCTGTATGCTCAAGAGCATCTTGGGATTTAGGGGAAATAGGTCACCGCTTACCTGTTTGATTCTCAGGGCCTGAGGAATGGGTGCAGGTTATTGGACATTTATCACCTATCTTGTGGATATATATTAATTTAAATTTTACAGTCAGGAAACTATCTGGAGTGCTTTCAGGGTTTCCTGGGGGGAAGAAAAAATAAATAAGTAAGCAGCCTATGACATTTAGAATTATGGACACTACAATACAATCCTGATCAGGAGTCCCTTAGCAGGCTTCAGGAAATCATCAGTATTTTTTGTTAATAATCAGTATTTATGATCAGAAAACCATCAGGATTGCTCTCAGAATTTCCTGATCAGGATTTTCTGAGAGTAAAATGGATACAGATGTGTAAAGGGGGAATACAAAGCTGTATTACTGCCTGTACAAACTGTTTAGAGCCTACATACAGCACCTATGTACCTACACTTTATCTCCCTATTCTCCCATCTTCATATACTGTAGATTGTGCCATTAGCTGCTGTATTCTCTGCTGTAGTGTGCTGGACCTTATGGCAGCATATGGATTGCCTTGTGACACCATGTGTTAGCCATGTACAGGCTTTTGAATTTTTCCACAGAATATTAAAATATATGCTAGTGAACACCTGCTAGTTTTTACATATTTCTTCCTAAAAAAAAAATACAAAAATTCACTTCCTAAAAAAATATACAAACATTCACTTAAAGGTAAAGGTTTTGATTCCTGCAGCATTTTATCAGTTGAACATTTTCCTTTTCATATTGTAGCTAAATAACTCTGCATGCAAATGCAACTCAGACTGACATCACAATAATTAATTTATTTAGATGGGAGGGGGTCAACTGGAGGCATCCCATTAACTTAACACTGTGTTGTAATGGATTTTGTTATTTTTGGACGTTTACCAATATAGAGATGGGATGATTAGTTCTGCCTCCATACCGATAGATTTTTTTTTTGTTAAATAACAATAGCAATAATATGACCCTGTGGCTAATCTTTATACTACTGTATGCGGTCATTTTTAGCTGTATTAAACAAGTTCTAGATTTATCCGGTGTGTTACTATAGTGCAGCTTTATAGTAAGGTCAGCAGCTTGTCTCTGTATAAACATTTATACGTCTGGATCCCATTTCTCTACTAGTTCTATTTACCTATTATCATGATTTACCTTCAGAGATTACTGCCAAGAGTGGAAATCTGTCTGAAATATGTATGTTTTATTTGGTCTGGAATTGATCCATCACTGGCCGTTTTGCTCCATGGTTTGTAAGTCATTTTATTCTCTAGGCCAGTTTGAAGACAATATATAAATAAAGTGAGGCCTACAGTAATCTGTTTACACGTTCAACGCTGCTGAATGCCGATTATGTATGGTAGGAAGGACTATTGGCTGAGAAATTGACTACAGCATAGCCTAATGGCTGCGAGCACTGCAGATAACAGTTGTTCACTTGACTGGAAACCCCAATCTATGGAGTAGCAGAGCAGGGCTATGGAAAGCAAAACAACACTATTTTTCTACCATGTGGGAATAAAGGTTTCCCATAAATGTCTGCCCTGAAAATACATACCTATATAGTTATATATTATCGTTGGACCTACTGACCTTTCCCCATTTACACAGTTTACACGAGTGTTAGGGCCGCGGCAAACACCAGGCCTGAGATCCTAAACCTCATGTACTAGCTATGGACTACACCACGTTTAAAATTAAGTATTCAGAAAAAGGATGGGGGTTGACATCACAGATTTGGTAGAAAAAAGGTGACACTGCACATTTCCCAATTTGCGGCAACACCTCGTTTCAGCTATGGCATCACTTCTGGGGACTGTCCTATGTATTGAGTGATGCCTTGTTATCCCCACTTTCTAAGTTTTATCTCTTACCCATTATTGGTCCCCTGACAAATGTAGATGATCTAGAGGAAATGTGTGAGGAATAATATAATAGGGTATCATTAAGGGACTGGTCTCAGGTAGATTGGGTGCGGGTCATCAACAGTCCCTGAGTGAGCACGACTGGTTTACAGTTCCTGACAGTGACAGTTTGGCCAGAACTGAGACTTCATGACTGGACTGCCAGATTTCTCCATACACTCATTCTACTCCATACTTACATACCACTAGAACTTTCATAAATAATCTATTAGCACTACAGACCTTAGATTTCTTTTGCATTATCTTTTTGTGTATGTCTCTGATCAGTATTTCCATCCTAATATTAGTGATCTACTACAGGGATCATCTGTGTTCATGGTTTCCAGTCTGATTTACTAAAAAGAAGAAGATACTTTCAGTCTGAGCTGTTCAACGATATTATCAGTGAGTAGTAATATACTTAGGTGACTAATGTGGTATAACAATAATGGCCATTGTCTGTGGCCATGTTGCAGGCATTAAGACTGTCTGGTGGATAGGGTCTTAAGTGCACTTTGTCAGGTAATCCTCTTACTGTTCTAATTTAGCCTTATTTAGGTTGTTTTTTTTTAAAGGATGTATTGGCTTTCCTTGGGATTTGGATAGTTATTTAACCAATGTGCTGTTTTTTAGGCTAATAATAGCAATGTAATTAGTTGAAGGGGATAATGGGGAATAGCAATAATTACTAGATAAGATAATGGAAACCAACTTGTTTTTACACAAGAAGCAATTAAACGCCAGATTGCTTTATGGATGCTTTTTGCAGAGCTGCCTATAGTGTAATAATCTTTCTCAGGCATGTCAAATTACAGATTTTAGCACTGAAAAGCAACACTTATCCTCATAAATCACCTGTAATCATTCTTTACTTTGGATGTAATAAAGCATAAGGCTACCCCCTTAGTACCCGACTCTTCTTAGCTCTTTTTTTTTTTCTGAATACAGCATTCAGATCATTTACTCTCAATCTTTGCTGAACAATCTTCATTCTGTTTATGTTTAGAAGCTTCTTGGTTTCGATGCAGACACTATACTTGGGACTTCAACATATAGAATATCATCATATAGTATATCATCATATAGCCAAAGCTGTAACATAGACACAATGCTGTTTAGGATGTATATAGTGTTAACTAGAGATGAGCTAACCTCAAGCATACTCAAGTCCATCCAAACCCGAACGTTCGGCATTTGATTAGCGGTGGCTGCTGAACTTAGATAAAGCTCCAAGGTTGTCTGTAAAACATGGATACAGCCAATGACTATATCCATGTTTTCCACATAGCCTTAGGGCTTTATGCAACTTCAGCAGCCACCGCTAATCAAATGCCGAACGATCGGGTTCGGATGGACTCGAGTATGCTCGAGGTTCGCTCATCTCTAGTGTTAACCATTATTTTCCCTCACTGTCCACTACATGTTTTTCTCTGATTCTGATTGAAAACTGTTGTGAGAAAGGTCCTCTCTTCCTCTTTATTTTTATCTTATTCATGTTTATTGTACTTGTGTATTGTGTAACCCCTTATCATATATACAGTGCAGTGAAATTAATTATGCTTTAAAGAAAATCTGTCAGTTCTATATCAAAGTTGCAAACATGGGTAGATAATGCAAATTATACTTGCCTCTTAGCTTGTTTTAAAGTTATGTTTTTCTTATAAACTAAGGAGTTGCAGAGCTGAGGTGCAGTATGTATGCTTCCTCCCTCCTCCCCCTGCCAATCTGCATAATCAATGAGCAGGATATAGTTTACAACATGCAGAGCGGGGGGGGGGGGGAAGAGGTGTATGCTGTAGCTCTGCATAGTTTCTTTGATACCTTTGAGCTTGGAAGGAAAACATGATTTTATAGCTTTACAGTCATCAGCTAAGAAACAGATATCATTTTTTTTAACCTATTAGCTATCTACCCATGTTTGCAGCTCTGAGCGTCATTTGGAGCCAACATATTTACTTTAAAATAAAAATACAAATACTGTGTTTTATAAATACTAGAGATAAGTGAACCTGGAGCACACTCTGATTTGTCTGAACTTGAGTGCGCAACATTTGATTACTAGTGACTGAAGAAGGTGAAGTTGCCCTAGGGAGTCCTGGGAAATATGGATACAGCCTATAGCCTTAGAGCTACATGCAACTTCTTTAGCCACTGCAAATGCTGCATACTCGGGTTGGATGAATTTGGACATACTCTAGGTTCACTCGTCTCTAATAAACACCATTTTAATACCAATGGCAAACTGCATTCCCTGAGGTGCAGGAGCTTGGTTGTACTTAGGCACTGCTATAATTTGTAGTTAATTTTGTTGTAGGTATAGAAAGAGCTCCAAGAATAGATTGGAGTTTTAGCAATTGTCTGGTGTCAGAACGGACACATTTTTCTCTATATAGGAAATTTGCTTTATACATTTAACTGTTCTTAGATTGTCTCAAGAATCTCACTGCCAGAGGTGGAATTGTGATGAATATTTAACTCCTAGGCAAAGAAATAGCATAAACTACCAATGTAGTGCTCAGGCCTGGGCTTGGAATTTTAATTTTGCAAATACTTGTCTGACCTTGTTTGTGTTTTGGCCAGTCTGTCTGACCCTCAGCGCGGTTTGAGTCTGACATGCTTGATCTAACATTTAAATGTGTCTCGTTTCTGCTTCAATGGCTGCAACATTTTGGATAGGATACATCTTCCCAGGTCATTCGGTAATTGCTCTGCTGATTAAATCTGGGGTAACATGGAATATGCTGGTGCAGTTGTTAGCGTGCAAAATTTCATTTTCATCTCAGAAAAATAAGATATGCTCCCTATTTCATTATTTGAGAAAATCTTTGCATTTGAGAAAGTACAGATGTGATCAGTATTGTTAACGTTTTGTTCTGTCATTAATATGTTAAATTAGAATATGACACGAATACTTCTTATACTAATGTTCTATTTTAGTTTCTGTTATATATGTTTTTTTCTGGTTACTGTCATTGTTTTGCTCTTTATTCTTACCTATAACTTGAAGAAATAAAAAATACAGTACAAATAGGCAGCACAAATCCACCATGTCATGCATCTTGCAGATGGCTGCATTCAGTATCCTAACTGCTAAGCCCATTGAGGTTTTTCTCATAGCTTCTATGAAAGGTCATAAGAATAAAAATTGCAGAAGGCAACATAGCATTCTGTACTATGGATATATTTTTTCTTAGAAGCCTTTTTCTTTTTGCATAGGGACCCAGAGGCTGAGGTTGAGGTGGGCAGAGTAAGGTAATCCCTGCTACGTCTCTTTATATTTGCCGTTTAGCAACACAGGTGTATTGTAGCTAAAAAAATGATTTGTCGTGTTTACGGAGCCCCCTCACATCGCACTACCTACTTGACTTATTGTTGGCAGGGGAGGAAATAGTGTGTAGCCCTCTGGTTCTAGATGAGCATACCATTTTTCACTTTCTTTTTGTAATCTTACTATAGATCGGTTTATGTTTAATATAAATGTTTTGTGTAGAATCCATTTCTCCTTGACTTACATTATAAAAAAACTTACCATTGCATAGCATTGCATACATTTTCTTTGTTTTACACAATAGTGTAGTTGTACTCTTTTTTTTTTTTGCCAAAAAAACTTAATAAAACAAAAAAGTGAGACATAAGCTCAAAACACAGTGTGAATCTAGTCTAAGGGTCCTTTTACAGTAGGCGATTTTCCGCTTTCTCCGACTAACAATAAATGATTGCAAACAACCTGAAATCTTTCACCATAATACATAGAATGATAGTTGTTAGTTACGATCACAATTACCATAGTTTGTATAATGTAGTATACAAATTATTGTAATTACGAACAAACAAAGTGTACGTACACCGAAAGATTAGCAAACAGTTAATGGCATTTTTATGGTCGGCTCAAAAGATGTGAACAATAACATACGAACAAGTTTTCATTAGTCATTTGAAAGAGTGTGCAAAGAAGGGGCCATGGAGCCTCAGTTGCGAGTCTCAAAACACGGGAATAGCCAGATATCCCTCTCTCCAGAGAAGGAAGCCTGTTGCCTGGTTTGGTGATCTCCCCACTGGGAGGCACTCCTTGGCAAAAGGCTTTCTTCTCTGGAGAGAGGGATATCTGGCTATTCCCGTGTTTTGAGACTCGCAACTGAGGCTCCACGGACCCTTCTTTGCATATTCAAATTTTGTAGGGGCAATTAGTGGAGACTCTAAAATGAGTACTCCATTGGATTTTTTTCACTGATCTCCCCGAGCTCAATGATTGTTGTGTTTTGTTGGTTTGAAAGATTATCGCCTAAATTCGAACTATATAACCTGTCAGATGAATGCTTGCTTTGCCGAAAATCTATTCTTCCTGCCCCCCTCCTTCTTCCTTCCATACACATGTATGCTTGGCTTGACCAAACATGCATGTGTTGTCAATGGGGAATAAGGGGGATAAGCTTTTCTTAGACACTCCAAGTAGCTTCTTTGAAGTCCAGCATGCCTAACCCTTTGTTACAATTTTTTGCATATGATTTACACATAGATATTTAACACCTAAAAGTGGAGGCAACATTTATATTGTTACCTATAGCCCACCAGATACCTTCCCAGTCACATAGCCTTCTAGTGTAATCGCTTCTCAACCAGCTCATTGACCTGTACACTTTTTTTTGCAGTTCAGCTAACAAAACTTTAAATATAGAGTCTCCAAGCTGATATATGTTCATATTTCTTCAGGACTGGAACATCCTTCTCTGCTGCTACCCAGAATTATCAACATAACTAACAGTTATTAAAATAAGACCCCCTTCTTGATAAAGCTTTTTACATAAGTAGATTGGCTATGTCAAAGATGAAGAGTGGAATATGGATCAGGTTCATCTGAGAGAAGATAAATCAGAGTATTTCTGTCATAACTTACTTTTATAGTATTCTCTGAACCTATTAATTTTGCCATATTATACCATGGGACATTTAATGGTGACTTTGACCTGCTTATTAATATACCCTTTATTTTAGTATGCGACTATGATTACATCTGACTGAAGACATTGCACATTTTAGGCAGAAAATCTATCAAGGTTACATGACCCAATTAGTGGGGCACTGCGAGGAGTCTCTGTTCACCACAGACTTTTCTATTGAAACTTGATCTTGATGTTATTTTTGCAACCTTTTCCTCTTCCCCCTTAAATCAGCTTGACATTCTTCTGTACTTCTGCTTTTAATTGATATATATTTTTATTAGAAATGACTACACCCTGTAACTGTAGCCTCCTCACTGTTAGTTCACCATTTTGATGTAGTTATTCTGTATTATTATTGTTCAGGCTGCAGAGCCGTTTAGGTTATACCACCCATATTCTAGTTAATCAAACTAAATAAAAGTCTTTATGACTTGTCCCTATTAGCCGTTTAAGGTTTCTTAGCTCATTTTCCTATGTAGGGATTTTACAGATATACAGTATTATTCAAAATCCATCCAATCAGTCCACAATCTCCTCCCATAATTTCTTGTTTAGTGTATGTCATGTCAGTGTATGTGTAGTGTTTTCCGGACTTTTGTTATTTTCATTCCGACAGCAATCTAAAAGTTGAATAACGCCCCTTATTCTTGGATTTCAATTAACTTTTATGGTATTTATCTGGAACCAAGCACAACAAACACCTCTGTAACATCTCTGAAACCCACAAAAGCCCTAAAGCGTGAGCTAGGGTTCATGGAGTGAGGTAGTATTGTATAAGTTTGTTAGATTGTTATTTTCATCTCTGCAACTTTTTGAATTGCAATAACATATATGCAATTTAATTAGTCATTAATACCACAAACACCTCTGTAGAGACCTGGAAGCTTTTACCTTTAATGCTAAATTACCCCAAAGTGTCACTAGATGACTAAAGCCTTCTGCTCGCCAATGCTGAGACATGGGGAGGGGGCGGATCTAAGTCACAATCATTACATGTGGGCCAATAGCTGCACAGTGTCTCTGCAATACCAGAGCTACTGTGGAGCTATTTAACATTGTATACAGGCATAGTTTGGCCTGAACATGATGTTCATGACTTGGCTCTGCCCTCCCCACGTCTTACTTCTGAGACATACAATCTAAGAAAGTGAACGCAAAAGGCTTTAGCGATCTTCTGCTTGCCGGATAACCCCTTTAAGGTCTACATTGGTCTCTGGTGGTCCTACAGTAGCACTATACACACAAATCCTCCCCTTTGTGTAGTATAGTGTGTTACCTATATATAACACAACCTCTACCCATATATAACTCCACCTCTGGTGGAGGTTGTGTCTTTTACCAGAGCATACTGCCCTAGCAAGCACCAATTTTTTAGTCTTTGTGGGCCGGTGTACACACATACACTGTCGCCTTTCGGTTGCTTTAGACTGTTCCCTTACCTATTCAGGGCATTTATTATGCCTCAACATATAGGAATTGTGACTTTTTTTTCAAGCTTTTTAAATCAGCTTACTGTTTTAATAATACATATCTTGTTCCTATTATAAAATGCATAAGTGGGTAGACTGGAGATATAGATTTTGACTTTTTATAAAGAAACCCTTCAAGGTTAAACTTGGCTGGTTTTATAACAGGGTTTGAAAAGGGTTTTATAACAGGGTTTGATAGCGTTTGCCTCATCAGTTTAACCCTTTATACATTTATTTTATTAGGACATATTTGCAAGACCTAACTAATCCCAAGCCTCACCCAATCTCCTCCCTTTTCTGCTGACAAGGGTCACTTTTGACATCTGACTTCAGGGAGACCATCCCTCTAAATATCTTTCCCGCTTGTCTCCCTTACTACAAATTAGGGATATATTGGATATATTGCCCTAAACACCCAAGTCCCCCTTTCCCCTCTAACTACGCGGTAACACACAACCCCCCAATCGCTTCTCCCAGAGGGACTCTTACATTCCCATCATGAACAATGCCAGCTTGTTAACTACCCATCACTAAATTTCTTTATCGACTCTAAACTACTTACTGTATCTCACTAAAGCCTCTCAGCGCTCACCTCGGGGACTCTCAACAACCCACGTGGTTTGAAAAACTGATTCTACAGTTAAAACTGCAGCAATTCCTCCTGTAGTTTCCTACTGGCTTGGGAGAAGGACCTTGGGATGACTTTTACTGAGCAACTACTTAACCCTTTAAGGACATGGCCCATTTTCGTTTTTACGTTTTCGGTTTTTCCTCCTTGTGTTTAAAAGGTCATAGCACTTGCATTTTTCCACCTAGAAACCCACATGACCCCTTATTTCTTGCGTCACTAATTGTACTTTGCAATAACAGGCTGAATTTTTGCATAAAGTACACTGCGAAACCAGAAAAAAATTCAAAGTGTGGTGAAATTGAAAAAAAAAACGCATTTCTTTTATTTGGGGGAAATGTGTTTTTACGCCATTCGCCCTGGGGTAAAACTGACTTGTTATGCATGTTCCTCAAGTCGTTACGATTAAAACGATATGTAACATGTATAACTTATATTGTATCTGATGGCCTGTAAAAAATTCAAACCGTTGTTAACCAATATACATTCCTTAAAATCGCTCCATTCCCAGGCTTATAGCGCTTTTATCCTTTGGTCTATGGGGCTGTGCGAGGTGTCATTTTTTGCGCCATGATGTGATCTTTCTATCGGTACCTTGATTGCGCATATACGACTTTTTGATCGCTTTTTATTACATTTTTTCTGGATTTGATGCGACCAAAAATGCGCAATTTTGCACTTTGGGATTTTTTTGCGCTGACGCCGTTTACCGTACGAGATCAGGAATGTGATTAATTATTAGTTCGGGCGATTACGCACGCGGCGATACCAAACATGTTTATTTATTTATTTATTTGTTTACTTTTATTTAAAACCTGGGAAAAGGGGGGTGATTCAGACTTTTATTAGGGGAGGGGGATTTTTACTATTAACAACACGTTTTTTTTTTTTTTTACACATATACTAGAAGCCCCCCTGGGGGACTTCTAGTATATACAATGTGATCTCTCATTGAGATCTCTGCAGCATAGATATGCTGCAGAGATCCATGAGATCGGCACTCGTTTGCTTTCGGCTGCTGCAGCCGGAAACAAACGAGTGCCGAGCCGAGGACGGCGCCATCTTGGACGCGTCCCCGGCCGGCATCAGTAACGGAGATCGCTCCTCCGGGACAAGGTCCCGGAGGAGCGATCTCCCCCACTAGACACCAGGGAAACGTTGCCTCCGGTAATCGGAGGCAGCTGTCAACTTTGACAGCTGCTTCCGATTAGCTAATTAGCGGGCACGGCGATCGGACCGTGCCCGCTAATAGCAGCGGTCCCGGGCTACTCGCGGCACCCGGGATCGCGGCACTTCAAAGCGGGGCCGCCGCGCGGCCCCGCTTTGAAGTGCTAATGAGGACATAGGACGTACCGGTACGTCCTATGTCCTTAAGAGGTTAAAGCGTAACTGTCAAGTTTTTTTTTTTATTGTAGAAATCAGTAGTATAAGCAATTTTAAGAAACTCTGTAATAGGTTTTATCAGCCAAAAAAGCCTCCTTCTGTACTCAAGAAGCAATTTCCCAATGTTTTCAAACAAATGGCCCTGAAATGACAGTTACGCTTTAAACCCTCACAGAGCATAAAGTTACAAAAAAATGATTACAAGGTCCTTTCCCACTGGTACCTAACCCTATTTAAGCTTCACAAATTCCATCCAGACTACCTGGATAAGTGCTGGAGATGTGACATGTTCCAGGTTCCTACAGTATATACATATGTGGTGGCAGTGTAAAGGCATTCTAACCTTTTGGAAGACCATCTCCTCCTGTGTTAGCGAAATTGCAAACAAATCAGTCCCCTGTACCACTACAACTCCTTCCTTCCTTCCTTCCTTCCTTCATTCCCCACAGAACCGTTTATGAGGTCTCTCCTGGCTGCAGACAGGCTGCTTATTGCAACCTCTGGAAAATTGACCTCTGGAACAGCATCGAGTCCAAAGGCTGGATCAGCTTTACCATATGGAGAAGCTAGCTTACTGGGAGCAGAGACGCCACCAGATCTCCCTAAAGATATGGGCTCCGTGGCAACTTCAAGTCACACTCATAATTGTACCTTACCCCTTATCTATGTTTCCATCTGGATATTCAGTCTTGACATTATGTTACTTCTAGTCCCAGTTCAGGTACCCCCCCCCCCCCTTTTCTTTGCCTTGCCGCTTCTCCATCCCTGCAACCACCCTCTTCCCTTCTTTGTTTAAAAAAACACAAAAGTACAGTTAGCATGTACCAGGGCCTGAACAATATGAGAGATATTCTGTCTAGCCTATCCTGTAGGTGCTAGTGAGCATGCTTTGTTACCTTTGCTACGTTTTGCTGTACATTACTGCCATGAGATGTATTCTGTACTAACAGTTTTATATCAGAGTGTACTTTTGAATAAAAAGAGTTTTAAAAGAAAAGAGCATATGGGAAAACAGACTTGGCTTGCCCATCTATTATGTGATTGGACAATTAGCTGATTGCTGGTCATTTGCTGTAACTAGTGTGGAAATGCACACACACACACACACACACACACACACATAAAATTTCTCCTTTTCAGATGGTCAGACAGGGTATCTATATATGCACCTTATATAAGAGGTTCTGTACTAGCATCATGTTCTTGTTTGTGAGGGGACAGTTTTTAGATCTATTGTTATATACTCTAATAAAGTCAATACTATTTTTAGTTTGTTCATCTATAGCCACATCTTTGTAACTGCTTCATACCCAACTTTTTTTTTTCTTTTAGTAGGTCTCGTCAAATAGATATAACTCAGGTCTGCATCTAAAGATTGTGTCTCTTCCACTACATTTAAACAACCCAAATGTCTTTCCAAAGTCCAGAAGTTGTTTAGTTGTATAAAAGATCTGAAAAGATACATTTTCTTTTTAGACGATGAATGATTGACGCATACCAAACTCATACAAACTGTGCCGGTGATTGAAAGATTAAAAGACAACCCAGAACTGCAGATAACATGCACAGAGATAAATCAAAGTCAATACATAAAAATATCAAACGTCTGCTAGAAAAAAGTGTCATTATTTCAATCAATAAGCAGGACAATGGTCAGCTAAGAAGAAAAGACATTCTCTTAGAACTCTATTTCTAAAGAAAATCTTTGAATTGTTCTTCAAAAAGCAACTCCCTTAGTCATAATATGTGACAAAATGGTTGATGTATGTGTAATAAATACTGGGATAGTGGAATACTAATTATTTTTATAGCTAAATTATATCTGTTGTGTTAATGGTAGAACACAAGAAATAAAATGGGAGGCGGGATTTCTACTATTCAACCCCATGGCTATTGGCTTAGGGTCCTTTTACATTTTGTGACCTTTGTCCATCCGTCCGTAACCGCTTGTAGTGCCTTTACACAACAAAATTAATCAAGTGGCCAAGCTGCAGGAATGATCACTGTATCGTCCCTGCGACCATTTAAATACATTGCTATCGGACATACTTTCCTAATCACACAGGAAGATGTGTGGCCGGTAAATGATTTATAGGCCTTCTCAAAAGATGAAACTTTTATGCTACGTTTACATGGAGCGTTAATTCGCCCAATTGATCGCTTAATGATTTTAAAGCAACGATTTGGTTTTTATAACAATCAGCGTTTAGAAAAATCGTTAGAAAAATAGTTTGAAAATTCGTAAGAAAAATCGTTATTGCGATAGTTTTTAAGATCGCTTAACCCTTTAAGGACAGAGCAAATTTCGATTTTTGCGTTTTCGGTTTTTCCTCCTTGTGCATAAAAGGCCATAGCACTTGCATTTTTCCACCTAGGAACCCACATGAGCCCTTATTTTTTGCGTCACTAATTGTACTTTGCAATGACAGGCTGAATTTTTGCATAAAGTACACTGCGAAACCAGAAAAAAATTCAAAGTGTGGTGAAATTGAAAAAAAAAACGCATTTTGTTTATTTGGGGGAAATGTGTTTTTACGTCATTCGCCCTGGGGTAAAACTGACTTGTTATATATGTTCCTCAAGTCGTTATGATTAAAACGATATATAACATGTATAACTTATATTGTATCTGATGGCCTGTAAAAAATTTAAACCATTGTCAACAAATATACGTCACTTAAAACCGCTCCATTCCCAGGCTTATAGCGCTTTTATCCTTTGGTCTATGGGGCTGTGTCAGGTGTCATTTTTTGCGCCATGATATGTTCTTTCTATCGGTACCTTGATTGCGCATATACGAGTTTTTGATCGCTTTTTATTACAATTTTTCTGGATTTGATGCGACCAAAAATGCGCAATTTTGCACTTTGGGATTTTTTTGCGCTGACGCCGTTTACCGTGCGAGATCAGGAATGTGATTAATTAATAGTTCGGGCGATTACGCATGCGGCGATAGCAAACATGTTTATTTATTTATTTATTTACTTTTATTTATAACCTGGGAAAAGGGGGGGTGATTCAGACTTTTATTAGGGGAGGGGGCTTTTTACTAATAATGACACTTTTTTTTTTACTTTAACACTTATACTAGAAGCCCCCCTAGGGGATTTCTAGTATAAGTGCTTTGATCTCTCATTGAGATCTCTGCAGCATAGATATGCTGCAGAGATCCATGAGATAGGCACTCGTTTACTTCCGGCTGCTGCAGCCGGAAGTAAACGAGTGCCGAGCCGGGGACGGCGCCATCTTGGAGCGGTCCCCGGCCGGCTTCAGTTACGGAGATCGCTCCTCCGGGATAACATCCCGGAGGAGCGATCTCCCCACTAGACACCAGGGATGACGCTGCGTCCGGTAATCGGATGCAGCTGTCATGTTTGACAGCTGCATCTGATTACTGTATTAGCGGGCACGGCAATCGGACCGTGCCCGCTAATACCAGCGGTCCCGGGCTACACGCGGCACCCGGGACCGCCGCGGTTCAGAGCGGGGTCGCCGCGCGGCCCCGCTCTGAACTCCCTTACCGGCATCAGGGCGTAAATTTACGCCCGATGTCGTTAAGGGGTTAAGCCCATCTTTTACATAGGGTAAATCGGTGAAAGACTGTTTACACGAAGCGATCTCCAAATTTTCAGCGAACAACGATTTAAGAACATGTTGAAAGATCAAAATGAACGATTTCTCCCTCTGCGTTTGATCGTTTGCTGTGTTTACACGGTACGATTATCACTCAAATGCGATCGTTTATGTGAAAATTCGAACAATAATCGTGTGTAAACGCAGCATTACACGAGCCAATTATTGACTGAGCGAGCAATGCTCGTTGCCGATAATTTGTCATAATTGTTTCTAAGGATATATTCCCCTACAATATTTTTGTACACACTTAAGCCCTCTCTGGAGAGTCAGGGGTCCCTTAATACGAATAAACTCCAAACCCACAGGCCGTAGCCCGGGGTAAAAAACCCCTTTAATTATTATCACCCCCCTAGTAAAAGTTAACTTTTATTACGTATCTTTAAAATAAATATGTGAACTTCTTTAAAACCACAACACACCCAGTACTCCTATCACTAGCTAATACTAGATGATATATAGGGATATAACTATCCTCTCTAACTAACTATATCAATCACTATCACAGTCTGCAGTCCTGTATAGAAGGTAACTAGGAGATACTGGATGTCTGCTATTTAAAACCACAAATAGTGCCCCCTCTCTACATGTTTCGTTGCCACAGCAACGTCATCAGGAGTTGCCTAATTTTTCTCCTGATGACGTTGCTGTGGCAACGAAACATGTAGAGAGGGGGCACTATTTGTGGTTTTAAATAGCAGACATCCAGTATCTCCTAGTTACCTTCTATACAGGACTGCAGACTGTGATAGTGATTGATATAGTTAGTTAGAGAGGATAGTTATATCCCTATATATCATCTAGTATTAGCTAGTGATAGGAGTACTGGGTGTGTTGTGGTTTTAAAGAAGTTCACATATTTATTTTAAAGATACGTAATAAAAGTTAACTTTTACTAGGGGGGTGATAATAATTAAAGGGGTTTTTTACCCCGGGCTACGGCCTGTGGGTTTGGAGTTTATTCGTATTAAGGGACCCCTGACTCTCCAGAGAGGGCTTAAGTGTGTACAAAATTGTTAAAGGGGGACTATTCCCCAAGTTTCTTTCCCTCATATTGATGTGCACCGCGATATGGCGGGCTTTTTGTCACAAAGATTTAATTTAGAGGATTTAGCAGCTGAAGCAACTCAGGTCTTCACTACAAGTAATTTACCCTTAGGGCAGACTGAAATTAACCAAGCCTTTCGTAATATACATAAAACCTATAAACAGTACATAAAGACTTGGTGGGAAGTTACAAGTTTGGATACTTACTATAAACAGAAAATTGTGTATAGAGGACTGAGAATACCTATTGTCCCTAACTCTCATCAGGAGGACGCTAGTTTTCTCCAGGGTTGGGAACAAGTTCTCACGGAAAGCTCATTGCGCATGATAAATTATCTATTAGAGTACGAAAGAGGACATCTACAAAGAGTGGGTCAGAAATTGGAAACAGAGGTCAGAGAAATACAGTCCTTCTCAAATCATTCTGAGTACAATAATCTGGAGGTCAAATTACAGAGAAATCTTGAGACCTACAAAAACGAGATAAAAGAAAAGAAACACAACAAGTACGTGAGGGATTGTACTGATTTTTCCACTGGTCAAGTATATAATTATCGTGGAAAAAGGCAGGGACAGCCACAGCCTAATAACTATTCTAGAAGCCAACGAGAATTTTCTGAGTCTGAGACATCGGGGACAGAGGGCTCTATTTCAGACAGTAACTCAGTTAGACAAGGAACCAAGCGTAAAACCAAATATTATAAGGGTAAAACATCATATAATAGGAGACAACCTTACCAAGTTAGGTCAGCAGGTTTCACTCCTAATAACCAGACATGTCCCAACAACGGTATGATGTCGGGTGGTACCTCCGGATCTTCTGGCTCCTTTGTAGCCTCTGTGTCCAGGTTGGGGACCCAACCAAATGCAGCATACCATACTCAACATACACCAATAACTTACAATGCTGGATTGGCTCGCCCACAGATAAGTGGTTTGATACCTCCTACTCCCAGTATCACTGCCCCGACTATGACCCTACCTTCTTTTTTAGGGTTGCCCCCTTTGGGGATGCAACCAACATAAATGCAACCCAAGAATTTGAGAATCTAGGGGACCCTAATGTGAGTAGTTTACAAATAGTAAACTTGTCCTCATATTCCCTCAGCAATGATGAGATCATCTTACTAAGTAGAGGCTTGTCCTTCACTCCGACACCGAGATTCCAGTCGTTTGACTGGGTGAAGGACATAAATTTGTTTGCGCGCAAGTTGGCGCTACATAAGTGGCATCTGCAGCGGGAGATTCATCTGAGAGGTATACAACAAAGAGAAGAGGAGGGCATTAGGGCACTTACTGATCTATTACAGGAAAATGAAGGAGGGGATGTGAACCTACAAGCACCATTCACTAATTTTAAACCCAGATCAACACTGACACCACATTTTGGGCAGTATACATATATAGATGCCTTTGTAAAACTTGTGAGTAGGGACATTGCAGGCATTCACTGGAGTAGAGATGTAATACACTCTAATATCACACCGGCAGAACAACAGGCTTTGACTAGCTTAAAGGAGAATGAGGGGATTATAATTAAACCCTCCGATAAGGGGGGGAACATTGTTTTGATGGACCGTGAGGACTATGTGAGGATGGTGTTGGCACTGTTGAATGATGATACCAAGTATGAAAAACTGGACTCTGATCCCACACCCCGTTACCTCGTAGAGTATAAGTCCATATTAATGGCAGCAAGAGAGCGGGGTCTGGTATCAGAAGAGGAGAAGAAATATTTGTTTGATCCACATCCCACCATCGCGACTTTTTACGCGCTTCCCAAAACTCATAAGTCCACCACCCCTATTAGGGGCAGACCTATTGTGTCCGGAAACAACTGTCTGACACAAGGAGCAAGTAAATATGTCGATGAAATTCTCGCACCTCTGGTCTCGGCATTACCCTCATATATAAAAGATACGAAGGATATGGTTGCGAAACTTATGGATCTGACAGTAAATGAGAACACTGTACTCGCCAGTCTGGATGTGGAGAGTCTATATAGCAATATAAGACACGACTTAGGTCTTCATGCCACCTCGTTCTTTTTGAGCACCAAGAGTAGACACTTTCAAGCACATAATGATTTTGTTGTTGATTTGTTAAAATTTATTTTGACACACAACTATTTTTTGTTTAATGGACAATTCTATCACCAAACACAGGGCACCGCAATGGGGTCTTCTTGTGCGCCAAATTACGCAAATTTGTTTTTGGGGTGGTGGGAACACACGATTGTTTTTGGAGATGAGACCTTGAGTTGTTTTACATCACATATTTTACTTTGGGCACGATATATCGACGACATCCTCATCCTTTGGGATGGGGATGCGTCCTTACTACAGGAATTTGTTGACACATTAAACACTAATCACATTGGGATGCTTTTCACATATGAATTTGGTGGCCGCACTATTAATTTTTTAGATTTACAGATATACATTGACGATGACCTCCAGATCCAGACTGACATTTATCGCAAACCTACATCGACAAATTCTCTCCTTCAGTGGCAAAGTTGGCACCCGAACTCTTTACGACGCAGTATTCCGATTGGCCAGTATCTCAGGGCCCGTCGAAACTGCTCTGAAGAATCCAAATTCCAGTTGGAATGTAAGAATTTGTATAGGAGATTTAAGAACAGGGGCTATCCTAGTAAACATCTACGAAGGGCATACCGTAGAGCATGTGATAGAGATAGGACCCATCTCCTACACAACACTCGACCTGTGACCAACAAGAAAGAGATAAGATGCATTGGCAATTATGATGGACACACTGATCAAATAATGGCAATTTTGAGACGTCACTGGCATTTATTGGAGGCAGACTCTGATCTAGCCCCAGTGATCAGTAGACATCCTAGGGTGACATTCCGTAGGGGTCCTAACCTTAGGGATATGCTAGTGCACAGCCATTTACAGATGCCATCTGTCCCACGTACTTGGCTAACAAGTGCAGTAAAAGGTTTCTTTCCATGTGGCCATTGCGGTCTATGCAAGTACATGATTAAGATCAAAACATTTGAGAATCCAGTAGACCAGAGAACCTATGAAGTTAGACAATTTTTGAACTGCAGTAGCAGTAATGTTATCTACATAGCGCAATGCACATGCCCGCGCCTATATGTGGGTAAGACGACTCAGGAATTAAGACGTAGAGTGTCCAAACACATAAGTACCATTAGAACTGAATCGGACATGCCTTTGGCTAGACATATTCGCCACCGACACAGTGGGAGAATTGAGGATATCAAATTTTGGGGACTCTGCCAGCTGAAATTAGGACCGAGAAAAGGGGACATTGACAGATTATTATTAAAAGAGGAGGCGAGATGGATTTTTCGCCTCCAGAGTCAAGCACCTCTTGGATTAAATGAGGGCTTTTCATTTGCTGCTTTCCTCTAAGTGTGTTATAGACTTAATACTTTCAAATAATGATGATGAACGATAAGTGACTGCTGGCTGGCTAAGATTTTTGGGTTTTTAGACCCTAGAATAACAGTTTGTTTTATATCCACCATTTGATACTTACCTTTATACACTATTTGATACTTACCCTTATACATATATTTATATATACTATCAGTGTAACAGCTTGATTTATATCCACTATTTGATACTTACCCTTATACACTTTGATACTTACCCTTATACATTTATTTATATATACTATTAGCGTTGTTCACTGTCATGCATTAATTTTGTGTACCATTTTTCCATTGGCATATATTTATAATATTGCATGAATTCCTAACCCTGTGAACATTACGGATCTTTGATTTTATTTAGCTGATCCACCTTTTATAACCATTATTATATACATAGAACGGGGTTGCCAATGGAGTTTGTGTCAAGCGCACTGACTATGGAGTGTAATTTAGCACCAAGTCAGGTGTCATGCGCATTGGATATAGTCTAAGTGCAGTGACATGCACGATGACACAGCGTAATCACATGACACTGGGAACCCGGAAGTGATTCCGCGATAGTAGCGGTCATGTGAGTGTGTTAGATCATGTGACGCTGAGACTCAGATGACACAGCGTAATCACATGACACTGGGAACCCGGAAGTGATTCCGTGATAGTAGCAGTCATGTGAGTGTATTAGATCATGTGACGCTGAGACTCAGATGACACAGCGTAATCACATGACACTGGGAACCCGGAAGTGATTCCGCGATAGTAGCAGTCATGTGACCGCAATGGATCACGTGACGCTGATACTCAGATGATGCAGGGTTGTGTCATATGGAGATGATTGGAGGGTGAGTAGGTGGGCGTGTGTGTCCATTTTAGCCCACCAATCTGATAGAGGGGGCGAGTCTCTTTATAATAAAATAAGATCTTATTGGTGTACCATGGTGAGTGTTTGGGGCGGTACTATGATACTAGCTAATTGGATGTGGATATAAATATCGGCCAGTACCAGCAGCAAGTGTTGCCTAATTTTTCTCCTGATGACGTTGCTGTGGCAACGAAACATGTAGAGAGGGGGCACTATTTGTGGTTTTAAATAGCAGACATCCAGTATCTCCTAGTTACCTTCTATACAGGACTGCAGACTGTGATAGTGATTGATATAGTTAGTTAGAGAGGATAGTTATATCCCTATATATCATCTAGTATTAGCTAGTGATAGGAGTACTGGGTGTGTTGTGGTTTTAAAGAAGTTCACATATTTATTTTAAAGATACGTAATAAAAGTTAACTTTTACTAGGGGGGTGATAATAATTAAAGGGGTTTTTTACCCCGGGCTACGGCCTGTGGGTTTGGAGTTTATTCCTACAATATTTTGGCTCAGTATTTTGATTAGTATTTTTCAACCAAAACCAGGAGTAGATTAATAACTCAAAAAGGCTATGTTCACACATACTGTAGTTGAAATTGAGTGGGCGGCTGCCATTTGATAGCAAATAATGTCTGTTGTTTTAGAATAACGGTAATTGGCCATTTACTCCATTTAAACAGTGTGTGAACATAGCATTTCTGTGTTTTCAATCCACTCCTGGTTTTGGTTGCAAAATACTGAGCAAAATACTAAGCAAAAGTACTGAGTGTGAACATAGACTCAAGCCCCTATTGCATGGGACGATTGAGAGGAGCTAAAGAGCAATGTCATCCGCTTGCTGACGACGCTATTACACTCGTCGGCAGCGAGCGGGTAAGTGCAGGGGGGGAGAGGTGCAGGGAGCTGAGGGTGGGCTCCTTGGATGATCACTAGATCGTCTGGGCAGCCCATAAAAGATGGCAGTGGTCTGCTGCTGTCGCTTCTATTCCACGGAGCGACGGCAAATACGGCTGATAATTATTTCGTGTAATAGGGCCTTTAGACTTGTATACTGTATGTAGTCTTAAATTTATCCCACCCCACCCTGTATTAAATACTGTAATAATGCACGTTGAAAAAATAAAAATCACAGCAGCTCCCCACTATTGGGTCGGAAGTACTGCACACCCACCTGCATGGATAAGCTTGTCTTTGTCTCACAAATCAGGGCTGTCTAACAAATTTGCTCTGGCTGGATTAAAAAAGTTATCTATGCTTAGATAAACATGGCTGCTTTCTTCTAGAAACAACACAATTCTTGTCCTCTGTTTGGGTGTGGCTTTGCAGCTCAGTTCCTTTGAAGAAATTGGAGCTGAAATATAATACACCATGGCTACATCTGTGCAACACAAAACCTTACTACAGGGTGGTACTGTTTTTGCAAAAAATTTGTTGTGTTATTTTTCTGATCCTGGATAAGCCCTTTAAAACTTGGGTCCCTAAAGTTGCAATGCACCGGGAATATATTGCGATATATATCTACCCAAGATACCACTTTATTAGACATGGAGTTTTCTATTAAAAAAAAATAATAATGACCTTAAAGTGATGGTGTGCAGTAGGTGGTAGTACACTAGTGAGCAGGTGTTCAGTTCAGTGAGGTGTTCAGTTATGTTCAGTGAAGGTGATGCTACAAAATAAAATTTTCCAACTGTAATGACGTATCAAAGAGGAGTCGTGGTGTACAGCTTGTGCGTATGCAGAACCCAGCCTCTTTGCTTCATATTGTGATTTTATACATAACATACACCTGCTTAGCAGTCAATGCATAGGCTCTTAGGGTGCGTTCACATGTTCAGGATCTGCAGTACGTGTGAACGCACCCTTATAATGATAAAATCATACCTGAGCTACACAGTTACAGATTCTGTATACTATATAATACAAAGGTGGTAAATTTAATCAAGGAAAGGAATGTTTGGTTGTTAACTTTTACGACATATGTATTATTATTATTATTATTATTATTATTATTATTATTATTATTATTATTATTATTATTATTATTTTCCTTTAATTTTGCCTCTGTTAGAATATATATTGGATTTAATTTTCTTATAAGAAATGAAGAGCATTAGAATACCCTCGCAGACTGAGTGGAGCCAGGTCAGCAGCTGTCTTGTACTATGCAATGGTTTATTTTACCGTGAAATTTTTAGGTGCTTCCTGTCACACGTAAATTCTTCCTTTGTTCCAAATCCTAACTTACAGGAAACAGACTAACCTCATCAAATTCTACTCACCAATGCTTATTATCTGAGAAGTAGGAATTTCCCATAGCAGCTAGTGCTTCTCCTTCTCCAGTTCTGTGGTCTCAAGGTTGAGCAGTCCTCTAACAAAATTACTATTAAGGCACTTGTTTAACCTGCAAATATTTCTGAGGTCTTGGATCATGTCTTTGTCAGATTTTTGCACACACAGTAAACACAGCTATTTGAAAAAAAGAAAAAAAAATTCATGAAATTAAATTAATGTAACATAAAAATCTAAACCAATTTTAGTCAGTGGGGTTCATTAGGCGCCTATGGTATGGATACAGCTCCTAAAGGAGTACTCCAGCGAAAATACTTTTTCTTTCAAATCAGCTGTTTTCATAAAGTTATATAGATTTGTAATTTAAATTTATTAAAATTAAAATGTAATTAAAAATCTCAAGTCTTCCCATACTAAGTAGCTGCTGTATGTTCTGTAGGAAATGGTGTTTTCTTTTCAGTTTGGCTCAGTGCTCTCTGATGCCACCCCTGTGTGATGCAGGAACTGTCCAGAGCAGGAGAGATTTTTTATGGGGATTTGCTACTGCCCTAATTCCTGTCTCGAACAGAGGTGTCAGCAGAGAGCACTGTGTCAGACTGAAAAGAAAATACCAATCTCCTGCAGGACATACAGCAGCTGATAAGTATGGGAAGACTTTAAAATAGGAGTAAATTACAAATTACAAATCTATAAAACCTCCTGAAACCAGTTTAAAAATATAAATATTTTTGCCGGATAACCCCCTTCAACACACAAAAAAAAACTGAAATATGACCGCAGGCGCATATATTGTAATAAAATGTGTCATTGGTTTAATAAGTTATTTTAATTAAAAACTGTCAAAATATAGCGAGACAAAAACAATCCTTATGGCAAAAGGTTCTTTAGAACATGTGAACTACAATATTTCTCAATAAATCCTAATTGAACGTTTTGATGTGCAGGTGTCCAGCACAAAATGTGCCTAAATAGCAACACAATGCTATATCCCTTTGACAGTAATTGTTGGTATACAGTCACTTGTCTTGGAAGACAGAGGGATAAATGTGTTCTGCACATTCAAGAAATCCCAGCAAACAGTCTGGAAATTTTAGAATGCCACTCTTAATGTGCCATCTGCTGTGGTTGAAGATTAAATTATAATATCTTATCGAGCTAAACACAATCTTGTCTTTGTAGCTGGTATTAAAATCAGGAGACTTGGACACAAAACACTCCGCTCATTTCCAGTTTTCAGCCATCTTGACACATTATTCATTACATGTGCAGTATAAAATGGATAACGTCTTAAAAAAAAATCCTTTCCAGTTAGGGAAATGCATCAAAATTGGTGCAAGGGAAAAGTGTAGAGTAGAAGTCCCTATGGGCTAATCAAGCTTATGGTCCTCTAAAGGGCCTGCTATGGACAGCTACAGTGCCTTACTTTTTCTTTGCACAATTCTTTTTACCATAACCTTTAGGCTTTATAGTCTTGTAAAATTAAAAATATGAAAGTTGTAAAGCTTAGAGGTTAGAAGTAGTCAAGACCTGTCTCTTTACACAGTTGTTTTTGCATAACACATTTCCCTGCACAATCACAGTGCAAAGTTAGACAGGCAGACAGTATGGTCTAGATTTTGTTTTACAGTTTAGCACCAGGTACTGAAGTGTGTTTTTTTGTGTTATATACCATCTGGCCTGATATACGCTTTTTAGCAAGCCCCATGGACTTAGGCAACAATAGACAGGAGCTGTCCCATTGACATACAGTAGTAACAAAGGTTACTAGGCCTTCTATGTGTCATTTGCATAGGTAATTCCATTGGGCAGGGGAAGGCTTAGTTCTAAGCCTCATCTGTTATCTTTTCTATCTACTGGTGTTGACTCTGTCTGTAATGTTGTACAGATTACTTTCCCGCAGCGTTCTGCTTATCACCACAGACAGAACAGGAAGTTTCTGCTTACTTTTAGGCTTAGGCCTAGATAAACTTAGATTCATTCTCATGCACCATTATGTAGAAATTCATCTGTAGAAAACTGAATTCACATTGTGTTTAGAGACCTCATCCGGGTCCTAATTTTCACTTATGTTCATTTACATAATTTTATCATCCTTCCATAAACTTCTTTAGTTTTGATCTTAGGAAAAGTTCTTAGCTCTGATAACTTGGGTTTGTTACAGCGTTGGGATTGTAGGAAGGTGAAGGAGTCTAAGCAGAAGACAATCGATGAAAGTTCTTGGTCAGACATGCTGAAGCTGAGTTTTTGAGAATTTACAGTATATTGTTTTCCCCACACAGCCATGCATAGTCCAGTGTCAGAGTTTTAGCTGTACCTATAAATAATAGCAACGACTTGTCCACTTTCAAGACAGCGGATTATGGTTCAGTGGCTGTGACGTATTGATATGCCTTGGCTGACTTATTTTCATGCTTTGAAGAACTCTTATACATGGCTTAATGCCACTGCAATTGCAGAAATATCCAGCAGCCTTTCATGAAATAAACTTGCAAAGATCTTTCAATGATTTATGTGAAAATCATCAGACATCCCAGCAAAATATCTCCCTGTTCCCAGCAAATGGTAGACTGCAAAAACATAAAAACCATTTCACTCAGCATTCCAAAAAACCTCAGCTAGTCAGATTTTCCACATCTTGTGATCTAGATATCATGTGTATAGAGGTTTAAGTATATAGCTAATAATAACCAATTTTACAGTAAATGCTCTTTTTATGCTGTTAAGTCTTGAACATTAGATAGGTAAATAGTGTGAGAGGGAAATAAAATAATAATGTTTATACGTTATTTCTTGTTACAGTGGCTGATGAAAGCAATGTTGCCTCAATGAATGGTCACAAGGAAGGTAAGGAGGTTCAGTTGTCTGTTTGGACTATACATATATATATATATATATATATATATATATATATATATATATATATATACACACACACACATATACACACATTTGTTGTTGTTGGAATATAATTCAGTTTTATGCTTCTCTTATATGACCAACAGAAACTTCTGAGTGCTATGCAGAGAAATACGAGCACATGTATTGGCATACTATCAATATGAGGTTATTAAAGTAAATCTATCAGCAGATTGTGGCAACCTAACCACCTGATAGATTCTTATAGCAGATATTACACAGTGTGTCATTTTTTACTTACGGCCCTATTACACCAATAGATTATCTGACAGATTTTTTTTAAACCAAAGTCAGGAATGGATTATAGACAGAGAACAGGTAAGAAAGACTGAGATTTCCCCTGTTTTCAAATCCATTCCTGGCTTTGGCTTTAAAAAATCTGTCAGATAATCTGTTGGTGTAATAGGGCTCCAAGGATTTTATCTAGAGTTGAGCGAATCAGTCATCTAAACGAAGAAAAGTGCTTTGTTTGATCTGCGCTCCACTGATGAAGCCGCCGGCGTTTCAGCGCTGCTCTGCTCCATCCTGCTCCGCCCCGGGTCCCAGGGAAAAGCTGGATTCAATCCTTGGAAACTGGGAAAGTTTCCCAGAATTGGACTCAGCTTTTCCCAGAATCCTGGGAGGAGTGTCAGGAAGCGGAGCAGCACTGGCGGCTTCATGAACGAAGTGCAGATCAAATGAAACGCTTTATTTAGATTCAGTCATCTCTAATTTATCTTTATTCAAAGGCCATTTGGTGCATCTTTTCCTCTTACCATGCCGCTAAAGAATATGGAGGCTGCCCCTCTGCATAGGGTGTGGCACTATTGTACTACTTACAGAGATTTATAGAGAAACACACACCAATGGAAGACTGAATAAAAGTTGTAAATAATTAAGTGTTTTTTTAAGGTAATTTTTAAGTGTTCCATGCTTAGACTCTACTGGCTGTATTCTATAAACTCTATAAAATTCTACAAAATAATAATGTGACAATGGCCACTACTGCTCAAGAAGTAAGGCGATATGCAACATATTATCCTGTATGTAATGATCCAAGAAGTAACAGGATGCAGCATTGGAGACAAGGATAATAACTACAATTCACTGCTTCATTTCTCAATGTAATTACCTTAGGTTAATTAAAATATAGTTACGTTGGCCCATATAGTATGCACATATCACACTTATGTCAGCTTTATATTCTCCCGGTACAAGAAAACTAAGGAAAGGAATTCACAAATACATTTATTATTATGGTCTGTCACGTTTAAATTCATATCTGGCAGTGAAAATCCGTTAGAATGAGTACATTAAAAATGAGCACACTGCTCAAAAAGTATGAAAGTACTAATAATAACATAATAAATTACACAATAAAAGAATAGCATTTTAATAAAACACTGCATAGCAAATAAATACACTATTATATTTCTTCTGCACTTCGCAAACTGCATTAACTTTTTTTTTAAATAGGCTCTTTGGAAGTAACTTGCTTTCCTGCAGACTAATTTTTATTCCAGCTTCACCAAGGGGAAATATATTTTACTGTGTGTTCAGTAGAGCAGGCTTTCTAATAGAAGCTGGGAAAAATGCCCTTTTTTTTTTGTTCCTCGGAAGGTTTATAATCAGACATAAGAATTTTTTTGTGATAGTAGACATTTACAATGACTTTTCACAATTAATGACAGGGTCTCAGGAATGACATTTTATTTTTTCTCAAAACCTTAGTAATTTCAAAGTCTTAGTAATTTCAAAACCCGCTCCTGTTTGCCATATTGCGTATTGGAACAACACTGGCTTACATTGTCAGAATGCAAGGGCACAAGATTATTTGTAACATAGCCTCAGCTCTGGATGAGGAGAGCTCCTCTGCTGGGGGTCACGGGTATAAATATAATGAGTCCAAAGGTAGTAGTTACACCTAGGCTACACATACAGGGTCAAGGAGCTGCACATTAAATTGCTGCAATGTGATAGACAATAATCATCTAACGGAGGCAACAAGCTGCTGTCTCTGACGCCTTCTTGTTCATAATTGTTCGTAATTGTCACCATTCCAAAAACTTGCATCAACAACACTGCTGATATGGTATATTTGTGGTAACATCTAAGGACCATCTTGTGGTGTTTGCTGTATGATATACACTCTTGTAGACTTCTCATATATTAAAGCACTAATCTCACACACACAAAAAACTAAAACTTTGACTATGTCACACAGACACGTTGAAGCATTTGATTGATCGGGGACCCTCCCCCTGATTGTTATATAGAGCTGGGAGAAGTGCACAGCTGTGCACTTCACTCTGGCTCTTTGCTCTATGTGACCCATTGACTTACGTTAGACCTTGCCTCATGCAGTAAGTTAGAGCATCAAGCTAGGAATTAAAGCACTGAGTCTTGTGCTTCTTCCTGCTTTAGTAATCTTTGTGGGTCTGAACACCCACACTCTGACTTTGGCTTTTAAATTAACTAAAATGTATCATTTCAAATGATTAGTTTGATCTGTAAGTACAGGAGGAGGCTTTGCGTTCTGCAAACCCCCATCTGAAAAAGAGCACTTGCCCGTAGGAAATATAAAAATGACTGTCAAAGAAGCTGATGGAGAATCATGGCTGTCCTAGAGTTGAAATAGTTCCATACTAAACAGATTATGAGGCCCAATGGCCTAGCCGTCCACACTTGTCCTGGCTTTTATTTTTAATAGATTCCTGACAGTTATGACAGATCTCTTGTGTTACAAATTTAATTTTCTTTAACCCGCACAGAACGGCCTTACAGATATATGCATTGGGGGTTGTGAGCTGAGCCCGCTCCATACATGCACGCCGGCTGCCATCAGCAGATGACACCCGCTGCTAATGACTGACCTCAAGTGTTTCTCTATTCTGTACATGTCCACATAGTTCCTCAGCAGCACATAGAAAAAGTATTTTGCCCCAGATTTATGAAAGTGTGTAAAATATACATTGGTGTAGACTGTCCCCAGCAACCAATCATAGCTCAGCTTTCATTTTACCAGAGCTGAAAGCTGAGCTGTGATTGGTTGCTATGGGCAATGTACACCACTATATATTTTATACCCTGTGATATATTTCCCCCTTTGTTTTTGAATGTCATAAATGTTTTTACAATATTTTTACAATAATCGTCTTTTACTTTTTAATTTTTTTTTCCCTTTTACTTACAAACAACACTTGCAATTAGACTTCAATATCATGGCTGTAGGTGTTGATGTCTGCCGACAGCTGTAGTTGACCATATTCCTTTTTATGGGACTAAAGTGAATGCTTAGTACAGTGGTAATATACAAGGTAGTAGCAGCTGGTGCCTGTTGAGAATCTCAGTACTGAAATATGCATGCAAAAGAATGTGGGCAGAGGTAGGACATGCCTGTCACTGTAACAGGAGAACTGTCTTTGAACTTGGTTATGCTGTCTTCTTGTTCTTTACAGTCCTACACATTCGGCTCGGACATCTGTGCAAAGCTCCATATTATGGATAGTGACAGAATATGGATTGTCAAATAGAAAGATCAGAGAAACAGTAAGGGTCATGCTATTAAGAGGAGAAATTTAGGACAGTACTTTGGGTACAATGCTGTGTACATTCTCATACCAGAATATAATTGCAAAGTGCATGCATTTAGTATATGGCATGCAGCTTGCTGTTCCAATAAAACCCTGCAACTGGGGTCAGACAGACTCACCAAAGCATCGTCTGGTGGGCAAATGAGCCAATGACTTTCTTATGAAGTAAAGGCCTGGAAACATTTTTTTTTTCTTCTTGGGGCATGTTCAAAATTTTCAATAAGTCATGCTCACCTACCCTAATACCCACAGCCGCTGTTCCCACAACAACACCACCTGGTTTCTGCCCCTTCCATCACTGGCTGAGGCAGGACACCACATTGGTTGGCTAAGCAGGCAGATTCTGCTGAGATGAGTCATCAGAGGAACCAGAAAACTTCAATGACAAATGGGGGCTGGGAGCCAATGGTTAGTCAGCTACAGGGGATAAGAGTTTGTGGATATGACTTGTTTCTGTTTTGTTTTTTTTAATCAAAAATAAAAAACAGAAAAAATGGGGAGCGAACTCATATTTTAGTCCAACCTTACTCATAAATCAGTGTGGCAGTGTATCATAGTTTGTACTTACTTAGCGGAGGGGAGAGTTCCTGACACCCACTCACGAAATTGTAGGTAGTTGTTTTTTTTTTTAAAAAGTTTTTTTTTTTCGTTTTTGTTCATCTTATCACAAGGACAATACCGCTCCCACAGTACGTTTTTTGGATTTTGTCTTACTGTTCTTTTTTTTTTTTTTAACATACCCCCCAACCGTGTTAAAGTACAAACTGTCCCTTAATGACCCCTTTAAAGGGAATCTGCCAGTGACCGGACCGGACCCAAGGTTATGACAGTATGGTGTAGGTTTCTGGCCCCTTCTGTAAAACCTGTAATAAATCTGTCTGTGCAGTAGATTTTGTACAGTCTTGTCAAACCCACTGTAATTAGGTGTCAAAAAAAGAGTAGTGGCTTGTGTTTGTGCTGCACTCCGACACGCCTCACTGCTAATTCCTCTTCCCTCTTTTTACTTCATATTTACTGCTGGCTGGCCTCCTGCTCCATGCTGGCAAAAGCCACACGTGCAGACTTGCCAGTTTGTGCCTGAGCTGCTCATTTCTTTAGGCCGCATGCTCCTGATAACGCTGATCGTGTATGGGCCATAGGCCGTAGAAGGGGCACACACACATTTTTTCGGACCCTCAGCACATGTGGGGCAATCTTCCAGTCTATAGCACATGCGCAATTGGCATTTTTAGGATCACATGACCAAAAGAAATCGGCAGCACAGGTACAAACTGGCAAGTCAGTGCACGCAGCCTTTGTCAGCAACACCGCATGCGCCCACCAGGATTATGCCAGCTTGAAGCAGACGGCTGACCAGCAGTAATATGAAGGGCCCTCAGGGTAATTCTCTTTGGTTAGCTTACTGTGTTTTTGATAAGATCAGAATAATTCAGTGGACCAAGGCTAGTCTGCTTCTGACTAGATTTGGTCTGTTTTACACAAGTATACCTTTGCTTTGTAGGACACAAAAGTTTGGAAGACAATACCTTTTAGTCTCACTAGTAGACCATATCTGGTCCATTAAACCATATAGGTATGCTGTAGTATAATTTTATATAGCATGTGACGGTATTCCAATGTACTGTATGTGGTATAAACTGCCTGTTATTGTGTAGTTTATTTGCCCTCACATCTACAGTAGTAGAGTATATGATTTACAATATTTTTCTTCTGTTTGGCTCTCATTTATAATGTTTATGGTAATGCAACAGATTCAGTTGCCCAGTTTATTTAACTTTTGCTTGCATTTTATTTCTCTTTCCAATTGGCTGGCACTGTTATTGTTTTCAGTTATTTCATTTTGTTATGAAGTTGTTGACTCGAATTGCATGCGACACAATCACAAGCTCTCCAGCCACATTCTTTGTATGGTGGTAGTTTGTGTAATACTCACTTCATACCGGTAATTATTTTTCTTTCTGCCAAACGGCATTCCTGAAATTTTGACCTACACAGAAGTAACCCATAGACCATTTAGACTGTCAATCATAACTACACAGGCTCTTTCATCCACTTTCCACAGGGTCATTACAGTTGAGGGACAACATTTTTCTGGATGCCACCTGACTTTTCTTAATCCTAAAACAATAAATAGTGTTGCTAATATTTTTCTTTACTTAAAATTATTAAATTTCAAAATTACAGTTACATATGAAATGAGTGAACATATGCAGCCATATCCGCTTTAGAAAAACAGAGGGCAGATATCTCTAAAGCAAGTTAGCATAATTGCTCATGTAGAATCTGTAGTGCAGGGAAGAAAATGAGTATCTATGATAGTACATTTGCTTTCAAGGGGTTTTTCAGTACATGGCTTTTTCGGTCGGTCCGGTGCTCCATTGTTCATGGAATAGTTAGTCACGGCCGTAAGTATTTCAATATTAAATGATAAATAATTCTCATACAAAACGCCCAAAAAGACTTTTAAAAGCTGTTTTCAAGTGAGCAGAGCAGAAAGTTATTTCTTTGGTGTACAATGAACAGAAGAGGCTGTGAAGAGAGTGACACTGTAGGGGAGATTTATCAAACATGGTGTAAAGTGAAACTGGCTCAGTTGCCCCTAGCAACCAATCAGATTCCACTTTTCATTTTCCAAAGAGTCTGTGAGGAATGAAAGATGGAATCTGGTGGAGTCAATTTCACTTTACACCATGTTTGATAAATCTCCCCGTGTGTACATATGTTTATTGGTGGGGCAACCCCTTTTGTGCCTAATCTAAAATGTTTTGTTGTTTCTTTGGGTTTCTATCATTCTATCAAATTATCTGGGGGGGGGGGGGGCATTGAAAAATCTGCCGTTCTCGCATGAGCAAAATGGCACCTTAAAACAATAAATCAACAGGGGTGCTACGAGTTGGACCTCCATTGATCTACTGTTGGGGGCATATTCCAATGGTAGGCCATTCATTACAAGGCTTACAAGGCTAGATAGCGCTTGTAAGCTCTTATTGTGTACAATTTAGTTTTTATATCATAACCTGACAGGTTTTATAACTTAACTTGTCTATCACAAAGCCATAAAAGATGATCACTGCACAAGTACAGTGTTGAATATCTTCATAACTTCATGGTTTTAAATAGCATTATATACTAAATACATGGTAAGAGAGACCTGAGAAAAGTAGTATCAAAGCTCCATTTTATATCAAAGAAATAAAATTGTCCAAGAGCAGAAGGGAAACACAGATGGATAGGCCATTTTTAGGAAATTGCTATTCCAATGACATTCCTGTAAAGTACCATCATATACTATAAATTTGAAACCAAGCCAAGAGGCTCTGTGTAACCTGTTCATCACTGCATTATTGTAGAATAATCTTTTTTGGAACTCAACAAAATCTTGACAGATTTTCGCTTTGCATCAGAATTCATATAGCTAATGAAGCCTTGAGAGGTTAATGGCAACCCCCACTGTGACATACATACAAATATGAAGGAAGACATATTCTCTGAGCGAAATAAATTATAGACATATGTTTTTCTGCCAATTTATGGGAAAATAGGCTCTATTTAGACTTAATATGGCACATTTTCAGCTATTTGTCAGCGATGGTGACCTTTACAGTACATATGTATTTAATTGTGAAACGCGAGAATTGGTTACAAGGGAAGCATGATGAAATAATGCTACAGTTGATAAGTGTATCTAAGAAACATCTCTTAGCTGTAAGATCAAAATGAATTCTGCAGAAATTATTTGAGATATCTGATTTTAAAGATGTGGTCAAGAAATCTAGAAATGTCTAGAAATCTCCTACAGAAAGGAAGGAACCATAGACACACCATTATAAAACCCAAGTCAGATTGTACAATTTTTTTCTTCTCCTTTCTCTTTATGAAACACAATACTACAAAAACAGCCTCTAATTGTTGATTGATGGATGCATTATTTTCTGCCTTCTCATTCCTGGAAGGAGAAAGTATTTAAAGTGAACTAACTTAACTAGATGTGACATTTGAAACCACTGACCGATGGACGACCATCTATACTTTTGACCCATTTTACTCTTGGCCAGTGACTCTAGAAATATACATTTAAAGTGTGACAGATCTAGCAAGAAACAATAAAAGAAAACAAAAGAATCCAAAACAACAAAACAAAATTTGGAAGCAATATCTTTTGCAATTTGCATAAGTGCATGGCTATTCATATAATCAATGGTGGTTGAAATTTACAGTTGCAGCCTTTAATGTAAAAGTGTCACTGTCGTTTCATTTTTTTTTTTTCTTTCAGAAATCAATAGTCCAGGCGATTTTAAGAAACTTTGTAATTGGGTTTATTAGGAAAATATGCTGTGATCTGCATTCAAAAATACTTTCCCCAGGTCCCCCCCCCTCCCTCCTCTCTCTCTCTCATCCACTGCTTATTATTAGGAAATCTCGACTCTTTTAAATCGGGCCCTGTCTGTTCTATGAAGAGGGGGGAGGAAGGAGGGAGATTAGTGGGCAGCAGAGAGCAGAGAACAAAGGATTACACAGCGGGACCTGTGTAAAAGCCTATTCAGCCTATTCAGAGGTAAGAGAGGTCGGTGCTAACCTCAGAGGAGATAGCCTGGTGATGTAGCTGTAATTAACTCTTTGTTGTCCTGTTTTGGTGCCTCATCTCCCTCCACCCCTCCCCTCTCCATAGAGAACAATGAAGACAGGGGGGAGAACTTCAAACTGCTTTTTCATGATAAAAATGCATTTTTCGGCTAATAAATCCAATTACAAAGTTTCTTAAAACCGCCTGTACTATTGATTTCTGCAAAAACATTTAAACAACAGTGACACTTTAACCTGTTAAGGACATATGTTTGCAAGAGGAGTTCAGAGGGCGTCCGCGCCGCGACCCTGCTCTGAACTGCCGCGATCCCGACTGCTATCTGCAGCACGAGACTGCAGCTATTAGAGGAAGCGGGCCGATCACTGCTCCCACTAATTAAGTCCGCTAGATGCAGCTGTCAAAAATGACAGCTGCATCTAACAGTCTTATTTGCAGCCCATCCCTGGTGTCTAGTGGCGGGATCCCCCCCCCCCCGCGATGAGATCGCGGAGGGGGAATCCCTTGGTCTTGCCGTGCCGGGCCTCAGCGTCGGAATGACGCTGATCCCAGTTCTGTATTCTATTGCAATGGTCTGCAGCAGACCATGGCAATAGAGCACCGATCTCATGGATCGGTGCTGTGTTATACAGCTACACTGATCTCTATGAGAGATCAGTGTAATTGTATTAGAAGTCCCCCAGTTTTTAATAAAAAAAAACACTCCCCTATTAAAAGTCTGAATCACCCCCCTTTTCCCATTTTATAAATAAAAAAAAAAAAATAAATGAACATGTTTGGTATTGCCGCGTGCGTAATTGCGCAAACTATTAATTTATCACATTCCTGATCTCGCTAGGTAAACCGCATAAGCGCAAACATCTGCCAAAGTGCAAAAATTGTGCATTTTTGGTCGCATCAAATGAAATGCGATCAAAAAGTTGCATATGCGCAATCAAGGTACCGATAGAAAGAACACATTATGGCACAAAATTGAAACCTCAATCAGCCCCACAGACCAAAGGATAAAAGTGTTATAAGCCTGGTAATAGAGCAATTATAAGGAACTTTTTTTTTTCCGCTAGAAGGTTTTATTTTTTTAAAAGCCATCAAATAATATAAAAGTTATGCAAGTTGCATATCGTTTTAATAGTACCAACTTGAGGAACATATATAACATGTCAGATTTTCCATAGGACAAATGGCATAAGAATGAAAAAAAAAACCCCAAAAAAAGAATTGCGTTTTTGTTTTCAATTTCACTGCGCATATAATTTTTTCTGGTTTTGCTGCATATTTTATGCAAAAATTAAGTCTGCCATTGCAAAGTACAATTAGTGACGCAAAAAATGCAAGTGCTACGCAAAAACAAAAATTGGCTCCGTCCTAAAGAGGTTAAAGTGCACCTGTCGCTATTAAAACTATTGACATGTCATAGGGACATACAAAGAACAAAAAGTGCAACAGTGACTGTCAGGTGCCAGGTTTCCCCCCTATCACCCCCCCCCACACACACACACACACACACACACCCCGGCGTAGACACAATAAAACCCAGCTCTATAGATATTTTAAAAAAACGAGGCTCTTAACAAACCATTTGATCAAACAGAGTGTACCATGTTACCATGTTTAACTGTCCTTGAAGACATGGTCCTACTCTAGCATTCCCACACTAGCAATGTGGGAATTTAGCTCCTGCCCTAAGTAAGCCTACAAACTGGGCAGATAGGATTCAACTAATCTCTGTTTAAAGGACATGCATAGAAAAGGACATGGGTGGAATGCAAACCAACAGGAGGTAGCCACACACCCACATAGAACAGTGCTAGGAGTAGAACCATGTCTCTGAGGAAACCTTAATGTGGTGGCATAGTACACTGTGTGATGCAATGGTTTGCTAAGATCCTAATTTTTACTATCTATAAAGCGAGGTTTTTATCGAGTGTACGCTGGGGGGGGGGGTACGCTAAGCCCTTGCACCTGTAGGTTGCTGTTGCACTTCTTGTTTTTTTGTCTGTAATTTAAGCACATGCGGCAAGTTATTTTTTTTTTTTTTTTTAGGGACATGTTAAAAGTTTTCCTCGGTCAAGGTATGAGTGTTCATTAGACCAGTAAAATGAGCAGAGAGATGATTGTGCTGTTCCACGTTTCTCTCCCCACTCTGTGTCTATGACTTACATTGGAGTGTCTGTCCAGGTATGTGACACAGAATCAGGAGTGAACACATTAGGCGCACACTTCTGGCTTGTTCTGATTGGTTTCGGACTGAACTCTCAGACTGATCAAAAGTACTATTTATTCTATTAGGGTATAAACCCACACACCGTAAACGCAGCAAATACGCAGCAAATACGCAGCAGATGTGATGGTGAAGATTTGATGCTGTGTTCAGTTATTTAGATCTCATCTGCTGCGTATTTGCTGCGTGTTTGCTGCGTGTTTGCTGCGTATCGCAGCAGTAAATACGCTGCATATACGGTGTGTGGGTTTATACCCTAAGTCACTTTTCGCACAAAGCTTTGTTTTGTTTCTGGGAAAAAGTAGAAACACTTCCCAAGAAGTTATTGTTGGAATTGATAAGCTTGAAACATGTAAAATGAGTGAATGTCTACATGACTGGCTTTACTCTTTTTTTTTACCAATCATTAGTCATTTCATTTTGTTCCCTCCATGCATTTACATTAAATTGGGGTAATTGTGGTTTCCCTTGGAAACAGACCACACTTCCATTTGAATGTCAGGTGTGATCTAACAACTCGGCTGTTACTGTTATCAGTTCCCATAATACACTGTGTTCTGGTTACAGCACACAAAAGAATTCTGAATTTATTATCAAGCATGAATGCTGGAGGAAACCTCATGTAAAGCTTGGTGCAAAATACATATGGTGCAAGAATTTATCAAGTTACAGATGTAGCAATGGTTAGCTTAAAGCAACTCGCAAAGTCTGCTCCCCCCACAAACCGTTTGTACCTTCAGATAGCTGCTTATAATCCAAGATCTGTCCTGGGTCCTGAAAAACAACTTTTAAATTTGCAGCCCTGTGTCAAATTGGTGTGGCCTATAGTGTCTGTGCATTAGTCTTGCATTGCCTCTCCGTCCCTCCTCCTTGCCCTCTTCATCATTAGGAATGCCCCACACAGGATTTTTCACCTGTCTGAACACTGCACAGGTGCTGGATCATTAAGGCCCATATGTGGTATTTATACAGGTCATGAATAGAAAAAAATCTGCCCAGGGGCATTCCTAATGGTGAAGAGGGTGGGGAGGAGGAACGGAGGGCTACAAGTTTAAAAGTTGTTTTTTAGGACAAAAACTGCCGAACGGCCCACAGGACAGATCTTGGATTAAAGCCGCTATAAGAAGGTACAAGCAGTAAGAGGGAGAAGGTTGTGGGTACAGAGTAGCTTTAACACAACATGTTACAAAACTGTGGCACATAGTGTTAGCGTGACTCTTTCTATAGCTTTTGTTTTGTCGTTACACTGCAGTACAGTACCACACTGCAGAAAGTCAAGTTAAAACTTACACATTATGTAGCTCTATTGTTTGGAATTAATCTAAAGTAGTGTTTTTTCTTCTTTACATATGTAAATCATAAGCTGCCTATTTAGCACCAAAGTTTGATTTATGTCATGCAAAATATGTTGTATATACATGACACTTGTGTATTGCTTGGCAGTACAACAGTTTAAAGGAAACCTGTTATCACTTGCTACCAGAACCATTAATCATTGCCATTCGTGATTGATACGCCTTTCCATGCTTGAGTACAGGCAGAGATCTGTCAATCAAGGTTGACAGGCAGGCTGAATCCAACAGGGGCCGCTGTGATGACTTGTAGTTTAGGCAGCATGAAAATGTGAAGCCCTCTACATAAGAACATACTGTAGACGATAAGGTTAAAAAGAGACATACCTGTCCCTCTTGAACATGTTTACTAGGGAAGCATATGATATCGATGAAAATATTTTAGAATGAGACAGAGCATAGGCCTAGATTATAACTACATATAGTACTAAGCTATATAAATGACACAGTCCTGGACGACCTATTAATGTACGACTCCAGCCAAAATCTATTTTTTTATATGTTATTTCATAAACAAATTCTTAATATACACGCAATTTAGTAGATCAGACAGGCTTCAATGTCTCTAAAAAAAAAAACCATGACGTCACAACCTGGGTGTCTGTACCTGAAGAGTCCAGCAGGGGGCATAGTATATGTACAAACTACATGCAAAAAATGACAGGGCCCTTGTGCTTTCGGCACAAAATTTAGCTCCCCCGCCTTGACAGGAACCATAGTGCAACCATCCCCCAAAGAGTTGCATAACAATTAAAACACTTCCAGTTAAAATGGATAATTCTATTTAAAGGAGTTACTTTACCCCTCACAAGTCCATTTGCATATATTGTCCAAACTACAAATGTGCAATGTGTAAATGTGATCTTGTATAATGATCTAAGAAGGTATATATGGCATCAGTGTTTTTTTTAGATTGTTTAGTGGCTCAATCCATTGGCGGTGGTCTACATTTCTTTCTAAAACTGTGTTTTTAGGGGTTTATGCTTACCCTACTGAGTGCCCCATTAAAGTATACTGCATTCAGTGTTTCCAAGTGCCACAATTTATTCAATGCCACTTCATGGACTTCTACTGTAATGCATATATATGGAAAATTAAACCCATATAAAATATATATATTTTATATTGTAATACATATTCTTGCCACCTCTATGTTCCTTCTCTATAAGAAAGCTCTCAGTAATATTATAATAAAACTCAGTTGCTTTTGTTCCTGGTGTTATTATTTATTAGCCATCTTCTTTCCTATCCTTTCCCCTTTTCGCATTTCATTTTGATTTAGCGCTTGGAACTCTTTTTAATATGTATTGACTGTCTGCCGAGACTCTGCTGACATTGCTCTTTTAAAATGATGCAGTGCCCAAGAAAAGCTGACGACTTTCTTCTTTATGAGCTCTGACATATTAATTAGCAAAATGGAGGAAAGAAAGCGTCTTTCCTTTTCCTTCTCTTCTCTAAGTTTAATTTCTCTCCAAACACCTGTCTGGAATGATCTGGAAAAATCTGTCATTCGGTATTCATGTGACCTAGTAAACAAATCAATATGTGATCTCCACTGGATCTATATTAAGAATATGACCTCTCTGTCGCCCTTTCAGCATTAGGTCAATTGTTTATATATTTCATGGGTTGATGAGGATTCCTTATGAAAAACTGTAGCTTACATGACAGCATTGTCACGGATTTTATAGACTTTAAGTATATATATATATATATATATATATATATATATATATATATATATATATATATTAACTTAAAAAGGATCTAAACGTACATTTTTGTAAACCGCTCTTCTCTCAGTTTAAATCAATGAGGAAGAATGCCAGGGGTGATACATGCTGTGGCTTGAACGAATATCCATATCTATACCTACAATTTTTTATTTTTGTTTTTAATTCCTGTTTACTAAAATTAAAAACATTTGCAAATAGTGATCTGGACAGAGTGTCATAGTAACATAGTAACATAGTAACATAGTAAACAAGGTTGAAAGAAGACAAGAGTCCATCAGGTTCAACCTAGGAGAATCCCACTGTGTCGATCCAGGAAGGCGAAAAACCCCCACGGGGCAGAAGACAACCGCCCCACCACATGGAGAAACTCCCCCCCCTCCCCCCCCCCCCCCCCCCCGACTGCAATGGCAACCAGAACAATCCCCGGATCAACGTATCACCAGAAATCTAATGCCCATAACTTGTTATATTATATTGTTCAAGAAAAGTATCAAGTCCTCCCTTGAACTTATTTAATGAATCGGCCATGACAACCTCATGTGGCAGAGAGTTCCACAGTCTTACCACTCGCACAGTGAAGAACCCGCGTCGATGCTGATGATGAAATCTTCTTTCCTCTAGACGTAGAGGATGCCCCCTTGTCATTGTTACAGACCTAGGAGTAAAAAGACCACTACAAAGATCTCTGTACTGTCCATTCATATATTTGTACATTGTGATCAGATCGCCCCTAAGACGTCTTTTTTCTAGCGTAAATAACCCCAAGCTTGATAACCTGTCTTGGTACTGTAACCCACCCATTCCCTTAATGACCTTTGTTGCCCTCCTCTGCACCCGCTCCAGTTCACCTATGTCCTTCTTATATACCGGTGCCCAAAACTGTACACAGTATTCCATATGTGGTCTGACCAGTGATTTATAAAGAGGCAAAACTATGTTCTCATCTTTAGCATCTATACCTCTTTTGATGCACCCCATTATTTTATTAGCCTTGGCAGCTGCTGCCTGGCACTGATCACTAAAGTTGAGTTTACTGTCCACCAATACCCCCAGGTCCTTTTCGGAAGTACTTTTACCCAGTGTTTTATTATTTAGCACATAACTGTACTTATTATTTCTATGGCCCAAATGCATAACCTTACATTTATCCACATTAAACTTCATTTGCCATTTCTCCGCCCAAGCCTCTAGCTTCTCCAAATCCCTCTGTAATATGATATTATCCTCCTCTGTACTGATTACTTTACCCAGTTTAGTATCATCTGCAAAAATGGAGATTCTACTCTGTAGCCCCTCTACAAGATCATTAATAAAAATATTAAAAAGAAGTGGACCCAACACTGACCCCTGAGGTACCCCACTAGTAACTAAAACCCAATCTGAATATTTTCCATCAATGACCACCCTCTGTTTTCTATCACACAACCAGTTACTTACCCATTTGCATACGTTTTCCCCGAGTCCCAGCATCCTCATTTTGTAGACCAACCTTTCATGCGGCACAGTATCAAATGCCTTTGAAAAGTCCAGATACACAACATCCACAGCCTCCCCCAGGTCCAGTCTATAACTTACCTCTTCATAGAAGCCGATCAGATTAGTCTGACAGGACCGATCCCTCATAAATCCATGCTGGTGCTGCGTCATAAGATTATTTTCATTAAGATACTCTAGTATAGCATCTCTTACAATCCCCTCAAATACTTTACCTACTATAGATGTTAGACTTACGGGCCTGTAGTTTCCAGGATCACTCCTTGACCCCTTCTTGAATATCGGTACCACATTAGCTATGCGCCAGTCCTGTGGAACAATCCCTGTCGTAATAGAATCTTTAAATATTAGGAATAACGGTCTGTCCAACACAGTATTTAATTCTTGCAAAACTCTAGGATGGATACCTTCTGGGCCCGGTGACTTATGGATTTTAATGTTTTTAAGGCGTTTCCCCACTTCTTGTTGTGTTAGGCAGGTGAGATTTATGGGAGGATTAACATTATCCCTAGTCATGTCGTCTGTTATGGGATTCTCCTCTGTGAATACAGTAGAGAAGAATGTATTTAGTAGACTGGCCTTTTCCTCTTCCCCCTCCACCATTACACCCAGATTATTTTTGAGGGGACCAACATTTTCGGTTTTAAGTCTTTTGTTATTTATATAGGTGAAGAACATTTTGGGATTTGTTTTACTTTCTGTGGCTATCCTTCTTTCTGTTGCTATTTTTGCTTCTTTTATTTGCGTTTTACACATTCTATTCTTCAATCTATAGTTGCTCAATGCTTCCCCACTACCTTCTTGTTTTAGTTGTCTGAATGCTTGTTTCTTATCATTTATTGCACCCCTTACAGCTGAAGTTAACCACATTGGATTTCTCTTATTTCTACTACGTTTATTCCCATATGGTATGTGTAGTTCACACGATTTACCCAGGATGCTCTTAAATATGTCCCATTTCTCTTGTGTACTTTTATTTCTGAAGGCATTGTCCCAGTCTATGTTCCCAAGGTCCTCTCTTAGTTTTTGGAAATTAGCCTTCCTGAAATTTAATGTTTTTGTAGCCCCTCTACTAATAATTTTATTGAAGGATAATTGAAAACTTACTATGTTATGGTCACTATTACCTAGGTGACCCCCCACCTCTATTTTTGATATTCTGTCGGGCCTATTGGTTAAGATCAGGTCCAGAAGGGCCCCCCCTCTTGTTGGTTCCTCTACTAGTTGGGAAAGGTAATTATCTTTTACTATTTCCAAAAACACGCTTCCTTTCCTGGAGCTGCAGGTTTCTGCTTTCCAGTTTATATTTGGGTAGTTAAAGTCCCCCATAATAATGACTTCCCCCTGCTTCGCTGCCACATCTATTTGTCTTATAAGAAGATTTTCTGATTTTTCCACTATACTTGGAGGTTTATAACTCACTCCTATAAGAATTTTATTATTCTTCGTCCCTCCCCTTATTTCTACCCAAAGAGACTCCACATTATCATCACATATATCCTCCCGCAGAATAGGCTTAAGGCATGATTTAACATATAGACAGACCCCTCCCCCTTTCTTATTTTTACGGTCATTTCTGAATAGACTATAACCCTGGATATTAACAGCCCAGTCATAACTCTCATCCAGCCATGTCTCGCTTATCCCCACTATATCATATTTCTCTTCAACCATTATGAGTTCTAATTCCTCAGCTTTATTAGTGAGGCTTCGAGCATTAGTATACATACATTTAATATATTTGTCCATATTCCCTTTCCTCTTGTCACTAGTGACTGTTCTAACCCCTCCCGCCGCTCCACCCCCAGTTCCATAATCTAGGCCCAGCTCTCCATCTACTCTGTCTTTACTTACTATATTGTAGTTGCCCTCCCCCCCGGTCCCTAGTTTAAACACTCCTCCAACCTCTTAGCCATCTTCTCCCCCAGCACGGCTGCACCCTCCCCATTGAGATGCAGCCCGTCTCTACCGTACAGCCTGTAACCGACCGAGAAGTCGGCCCAGTTCTCCATGAACCCAAACCCCTCTATCCTACACCAGCTCTTGAGCCACTTATTTACCTCCCTAATCTCCCGCTGTCTCTCAGGTGTGGCTCGTGGTACAGGTAATATTTCAGAGAATATCACCTTGGAGGTCCTAGTTTTTAGCTTCCTGCCTAAGTCCCTGAAATCGTTTTTAAGGACCCGCCACCTACCTCTAACTTTATCATTGGTGCCAATGTGCACCATGACTGCTGGGTCATCGCCAGCCCCTCCCAGTAATCTGTCAGCCCGATCCGCGATGTGACGAACTCGAGCGCCAGGAAGGCAACACACTGTTCGACGATCCCGGTCTTTGTGGCAGATTGCCCTGTCTGTCCCCCTAATAATTGAGTCAAAGAGGCTGTCCAAAATTACAGAAACTGCTTGTCTATGGACCGTATCCAATATCCATCTTTTTTGCTTGTATGGGAATGAGCTGTAATACCAGAAACAGCCACTGGAAAATAGTAAATGTTCACAATTTAGGGATTAAAGAAACCGGAAAATAACATAGATTGTAAATTTTACAGGCACTTAAGATTCTGGTATGTGTGGTGGATACACCATGGGTAAACTTTATGTAGCTTGCTAGTGTAGATTGGTCCTATAAAAGTTAGATCTTCCTGTGCTCCAGCATTTTACCTTTCCCCACCTTTTGTTTTACTACTTATGAAGTTCCTAACAGTTGTCATAATGCAATGTATATGTATCATATGTATGTATGTGCAGAGAACAAGCACAAGTACAGGCTGACGTAGACAAAAGTACATAGTCCTTCACTCGTAGTTTTGTTGGTGCACTACAGCTAAAGCACTGCTCACAAAGGTAGTTGTATACCAAAATGTATTTTACAAAATGCCTGAAAATAAGACATCCTCCCGAAATAAGGCATAGTAGAGGATTTACAGAATAGCTTAAAATAAGGCATCCCCCAAACCTAACACCCCTGCCGCCACCAGGCTTATGACTGGTTATGCTGGTTTATAAATACAACTATTGTACAGTATATAATAATAATAATAATAATAATAATAATAATAATAATAATAATAATTATTATTATTATTAGTTTAATAATAAGTGTGAATTCTTCAGGGAAAAATAAGACATCCCCTGAAAATAAGACATAGTGCATCTTTGGGAGCAAAAGTTAATAAAAGACCTTGTCTTTTTTTCAGGGAAATACAGTAGCAACACAGTAAAAAAGCTACAAAGCAAATTATACTGGGTATACTGGGTTAAAATATTCCTATTTTTAGAAAATTCTGTTATATTTGTACTTTTTGACTCACCTTCACATTATAATCTGATCTAAACATTTTGGGAGGAATTTACTAAGACATTTCACATGCCAGTCCCACAGGCCTTGATAAATCCAGACATATCTGGGGCTGCCTATGCAACAGTCTCAGAAATCTACACTAGCTTGATGCTGGCATAGATTTCTACTACAATTTACCCCTGCTAGCAGGTGTAAGTGATAGTAAATTCCTTGCCTAGGACAGCCAGACATCCTTAGGGTAATACCCTATGTGAAAGTTATACCCATTTGACTGAAGTGTCGCGAATGGCCAATGGCAAATGGTTTGTGCAAAATTTTGTGACTGGCATAGACCTTAAAGGGGTAATCTAAAGATTTTTTTTTTTTTTTTTCTAATACATTGCTTTACTAAATGAATATTATTTTGTAATATAACTTTATTAAAATAAAAGTATTTTTTTAAATTTATTTACGTTTATAATGATTGTGTTGGGAATCGCAAGGATATCAAAGTTCTACAGTTCTCGATTCCCTGCTCTGCTCAAGTGCTGCCGAATAGCGCTATACAGAGCAGGGTCACTGTGATTATGGAAAGCCACCCCCTGTGTACTGTATATTCTTTTATACAGTACACAGGGGGTGGCTGCCCATAACAATTGCTGTCTGCAGCAGGCTCTCCACATCGCGCAGTGATTGCTATGAACCACTTGCAGTGGTGATAGCATTAACTACTTGCTGCACAGAGGCTGCAGCACACAGCAATATACAGTACAATTGGGGGGGAGGGAAGGGGGATCAGACTCTGCTCTGCATGGCACTTATCCAAAGCAGGGGATCGGCCACTGCAGGGCTTCCATATGTTAGTGGCAACAGAGCTGTGATGGTAAAGCTTCCCCGATATAGTAACCCATTTGAAATCTTTATTGTTGACCCACCCTTCTTTGTTGTAGTAATGATGACCTGCAGATCTGTTTTGAGGTTTGTGAGTCATTCATTGCTAATAAAAGCCTTATTGAGCTTGCGGTCCTCTATAATTACACTTAGTTTCTGCTCATGAAGTAAGGATGTAATGCATGCAGCATGTATATAATGTTAGACCTGTTTACTATTGCCTATATAATTTTCACGTTATTTACTTGTTCTCCCTGTATAGCCCATATAAATCTCACTTTATGATTTATTGTATTCGGAAATGAGAGAATCTGGTCTATGTCTTGTCGTGTAATTTCAGCTTGTTCCAGGGGTCTGCAGTTTCTCATGAAACACATAAAAGTGGTTTCCGCCAGACACCAGCCAATAAGTTTGTAGAAAATAATAAGTATTTCTGAAATCCTTGTTACTTTATTTCTGTCATCTTTTTAATTGTAATTAAAATTTAGCATTGTTAAATAAGTCTATTGACTTGTGTGTCAGTTTGTTGGGCCCATTACAGTTCTCACAGTTCATTTTAGCTGTGATTTTTTTTTCCCATACGAATGTGTTCACATGGCTGTCAGCACCATTGTGTGGATCAAGTGTAGGAAGGACACAGAGCTCTGATCTAGCGCTGCTGGCCTTTATTTCTCCTGTACCAGAGAGGGTCTGGCTGTCAGATATTAGAAATTGATGGCATATGTTATTTCCATGATAGGAAAACCCTAATGGAGTATGCAATCTATCTGAATTTAAGTGGGTTACAATGCTGCCCAGAAATAACAGTGGACTAGAGAGGAGTCAAATGCTGAGCATTCAGGGTTTTGCGAACCCAAACTTATTGTAAATTCACCCATCTCTAGAGAAGACACTTAGGGCCACATGTATCATCCGGCGTATGGATGATTTTTGGCGGAAAGTGCCGATTTGCGTATTTTTTTATACGCAAATGGCCGATTTGCGAATAAAATATTCGCAAATCGGCACTTTCCGCCGAGTACGCCAGGGGGGCGGAAAGGGGGCGTGTAGTGGGCGGAACGGAGGGCGCGATTTACCATCCGTTCCGCCCAAATATACGCCGAAAACCTACTCCAGTCCTCAGCTGGCGTAGGTTTTCGGCGGTGCGCACTCCGCCTCTACATAAATCTCCGTAGCGCCGGAGCTGCGGGGGCATTTTTAAGTCCAGCGTAAAAAACGCTGGACTTAATAAATGCCCCCCTTAGCTCTTACCCTTTTCTAGAAGTGAAAAAAAAAAGACTCAAATTTGGCTTGGATGACTTGTCAGATTGTATATATTTATCAAGCCCTTAAAGCAAATGTACCTGATATGTTACATATGAATAGGACGGCACAGGCTCAGGGAAGCCGATGCAGCAGTCCTTTATTTGAACCTTGGCCCGATTCACACGCATGCGCTGGTCTATTACCGAGCATCAGTGTGCGCTGAAGCAGTGGAGGTGGACCTGCCTGCCCAAAGTGGGAGGAAACACCCGCACCTCTATGACGCAGCTCCATTGATTCTAATGGAGCCTCGTCACAGAGGAGAAGGGGGTTTTCTCCCACTGGGGGCAGGTCGGCTTCAGTGCTACAGCCCGGGCTGGTGCTCAGTAATAGACCGGCATTGTGCGCAGGAAGCAGCCTGCAGTTCAAAAAAAGGTCTGTACCATCAGGTGTGAGGCATGCCTTCAGCTCGTTTTTGTTGTCTGTTTTTCATCTTATTTTCTTTTACCGGGTGTTGAAAACAAAGTTCCTGCAGTTCAATGTCCATAACTGGACTCTAATTTTGCTTAAAAACTGTCCTATTTTTTTCCCAGTAAATTATCGATTCACCTGGAAAAAAAAATCGACCATTATGTGTAATCACTTCCAGTTTTAAGTGCTTCAAATTTTTCTTCACTCCATCAAATCTTAAATGCTGTCTTTCCAATTACCAGAATTCAGCCTGTAATAACGCTCACCCAGGCCTGTTTGATATATTTCTGCCACCTTTCCAAGTGAAAGAATTGATGAAATAATGAATGCTCTGGTTTCACAGAAAGTGTAGATGAATAGAGCGTATATCTGTACCAGGGAATGTCATCGGTTTTAGTGTCAGTTTGTTGTTAAAATGTAATCATGCCTAAAAGTGTGGAAGGAGTGACAGAGATATACCGATGTACACTGATGTGGTAAACTGTATGCTGTCCCTAGGAAGAGTAATGTGTTAATGGAAAGCAAAAAAAAAAAAAAAAAAAAAAAATCTTTCAAAGAGTATCTGTCACTATCTGACCTAGTCTTTACTACTATTGATATCTAATAATTTTCTGCTGGGTATTTGGATGTCGAGTCCCAGGCTTTCTAATAACACTGGTTATTAAGGCATCACATACAGTATTGCTGTAATCAGTTACAAGTTATTGATCAGATTTAATAATCCTTTATTCTATTTAAAAAAAAAGTCTACTAACTTTTTAGACAAACCCCTTGGATTTTTCATCACCAGTCTTCTTGTTGCATGGATTGTTAATGTACTCTCTTAAATCCAGTGGCAGATTAAACGTACCCTGGGCCCCGGGCTGTCCACCCAACCTGGGTCCCCCCCCCCCCCGTCAATTTACCCACATTATAATCCGCTATTGCCCCCCCCACCCTACCCCGCTGTTCCCAATAAACACTGCCTGCCTCCCCTCCCTGTTCTGCCCAGTAAACATAATGTTTGGTCCCTTTCTGCAGTAAACACTGTCCACCCCACCTCCACTGCCCCCAATAAACATATTGCAACTTGTTCCCCTGCTGTTGCCACCAATAAACATCTCCCCACCCCCCCCATAAACATCTTGTCACCTCACCAGGCTCATCTGGTCCCCTGCTGTTGCCCCCCCCCCCAAGGTCACAGCAGCACAGAGGATGTCAGGAGAGTAGGGTGCTGATCTTATAGGAGAGGTCACAGCAGCACAGAGGATGTCAGGAGAGGAGGGGGCTGATCTTATAGGGGAGGACACAGCAGCACAGAGGATGTCAGGAGAGGAGGGGCTGATCTTATAGGAGAGGACACAGCAGCACAGAGGATGTCAGGAGAGGAGGGGGCTGATCTTATAGGGGAGGTCACAGCAGCACAGAGGATGTCAGGAAAGGAGGCTGCTGGTCTTATAGGGGAGGTCACAGCAGCACAGAGGATGTCAGGAGAGGAGGATGCTGTTCTATAGAGGAGGTCACAGGTATACTCACCTCTGGCTGATCCAGGTGCATCTCTCTCTTCCTCTCTGGTCGGTTAGCTGCTCTAACAGGTTGGCCCATTCCGAGGGCCGCCTGCCACGCTGCCAGTCCCCCCAAAACATCCTCCCCACCCAGGGCCTCCTGAGTTTATTGAGGCCGCTCTGCCACCTGTCCCTCGCAGTTTACCCCCCAGGGCTGTTTCTAGGTAATTTGAACTAAAGGGCGAATCTTGCTAAATCTTGTTACTAGGAAGAAGCAGTGTGTGTATTATGGCATGGAGCAGTGTTATTCAACCCTTGGGGCAAAAAAAAGTTATTCAGTGACTCACAGGTGACGTCTTCTTCTGAGGCGTCACTTTCCTTTTCCTTTCCTCCTGGCCTGGACCTCCATGATGATGTCTTCCAGCTACAATTCGTCTCTTCTGGACCTGCCTGACAAACATTTTAGGCTCCGCACTTTTACAACTTCCACTTTTTTGTGTCATGTGCAGTAAAGTCAGTAGGTATCTGGGTTGCCCCCTGTAAGTAGCATCCCCTGCTACCTGCTTTGCCTCCATATAGTAATAATGTCCCCTGCTGTGGATCCATATAGTAATAATCCCCCCTGTGCTGTCCCCACTGTAATAATCCCCCCTGTGCTGTCCCCATAGTAATAATCCCCCCTGTGCTGTCCCCACAGTAATAACCCCCCCTGTGCTGTCCCCACAGTAATGATCCCCCCTGAGCTCTGCCCCCACAGTAATGATCCCCCCTGAGCTCTATCCCCTCTGTGCTCTGCTCCCTTCCCCATAGTAAAAATCCCCCCATGCTGTCTTCATATTAATAACCCCCCCCCCCCCCGTGGTCTGCCCCATAGTAATAATCTCCCCCTGTGCCAAACACACACACACACACAAAAAAAAAAAAGCTTTATACTCACCTTTATACATAGATCGGGTTCCTGTCTCCTTCAGCCTCCCCCGCACACATCCTCTTCCTCCAGGCGCAGTAAGATCATGTCACTGCGCCTGCTTGAGGAAGATGATGTGTGAGGGGGCAGCAGTTGCCGGCAATGTGAAGAGCGCCCGCTCGGCTGAGCTGAGCGCGGTCCGAGGAGGGAGGGGGGCAGAGCTTCGGTCCGGCGGGCGGTCCGGCAGTCGGGGCAGCTGATGGGAAGGGGAGGTGAGGTCAGGCCAGGTGATGGGGCGGGCCGCTAAGTGATGTCCTGGGGGTGCCACCAGCGCCCCGTGCGGTCGCCCGGCCCACCCGCGCTTTCCACGGCCGCCGGAGCTTTCAGGGAGCCGCTCTGCCTCTTTAGAAGCAAGCTGATGAGCCCCGGAGGCTCACTGCTTCAGTCGTGCAGCGCCAGTACTTCCCTTCTCCCCTGCTCGGTGCCGGACATGTAATGGCAGAGCGGCTCCCTGAAAGCTCCGGCAGCCGCGGACAGTGCAGGTGGGGGGTAAAAACTGAGAGGGACAGGTGGCAGAGCGGCCTCAATAGACTCAGGAGGCCCCGGGTGGGGAGGATGTTTTGGGCGGACTGGCAGCGTGGCAGGCGGCCCTCAGACTGATAATGTGGGCGGCGTGGCATGAGTCCCCCGGAGCCTCGGGCCCCGGGCGGCCGCCCATACCGCCCACATTATAATCCGCCATTGCTTAAATCATTCCCTTGCTAAAGCTGACAACAGACATGTAATATCTGCTTATTTGGATATTATACACCAACAGTCCTATGTCTATGGTTACAGCCCAGCCGTGCCCTACAAAAAAATAAATGTGTTAAATTTTTACCTGTTTTCAAGGGGCAATTTGTAAAGTAAGGTGATAGCTGTTGGCTGACAAACATCATATGTCTATGGCCAGTTTTAGGTTGTCATTGTTGTCCATACCATATTTCTATAATATTTAAAGTACATTTATACATAACTACTGTAAAGATATTTTAAGAATTTTTATGGAAGTCTAATCTAACTGAAAAGATCAAACAATAATATAATTTATTTTTGTAGAGATACAGAAGAAAAGAACTGATCCAATATCACTACAACCATTATCCACATCTGTTCAAAATAGAATTAAAAATAAAATAAAAATTAAATGTATGTCTCAGATTTTCCTTAACACCCCCCCTCCCCCACCGCAGCCTAAACCTTGGCGCAAGAGGGCGCAAATGATGTACGCCCTGCCGGGGGCCACACATAGCAGATGAGGACCAGCTGCTATCAGCAGCTGGGCGCTTACCCTTAATGTCATTAACCCCGATCACCTACCGATCGGAACCCCCGCAGCGTGTCTGCATGGGTCCTGATCGCATTGCCTGACTGCCAGAGGTCTCTTACAGAGGTCTGTGCAGTCTTTGTCAGAAGATCGCCAATAACACTGATCCCTGTTATGCTATGAATCTTATGTATGTATGTAAAAGTCCCGTAGGGGGAAAAAAATGTGTGAAAAAATTAAGTTTTAAAAAATGCCCCAAAGCCCCTCCCCCTATAAGTCTAAAGCACCCTCCCCTTCCCATTTTATAAATACAACACACATAAATAATAAAACTAATTAACATATTATATACAGTAGCATGCATAATCAATATTATTCCCGCACGGTGAACAACGTGAACAAAAAGCGGTTAAAAATGCAATTGTTAATTTTTTATTACATTTTATATCTAAAAATAATTAATAAAAAGTGATCAATATGTCCCAGCTACACAAATGTGATACTAATAAAAACTAGAGATCATGACACAAAAAATGATGCCCTATACAGCCCCGTAGGTGAATAATTCGCTATAAGAGTCACAAAAGGGCCATTTACCTATTTGCAAAAAAAAAGTTTAATGTTAATAACGATAGTCCTATAGTAGAAAAGCTATGTAAACATGCACATCGCTGTATTCAGACTGACCTATAGAATAAAGATAAAATGTCAGTTTTACCGTAAACCGCATTACGTAAACATGGACCCCCCCCAAAAAAAAAAATATATATATATATATATATATATATTATATTTTGGGGGTTTGGTCATTAATTTTATAGTAAATTTAAAGGTGCCATTACAAAGTACACCTGTGCCTGGAAAAAAAACAAGACCTCATATGTCCAGCTGGAAAAATAAGTTATAGCTCCTAGAAGGCAAGGAGGAAAAAACGAAAACGCCATTTTAGGCTCAGTCCTTTAAGGGGTTAAATGTAAGAAAACACCAAAACACAACCTTTTAAGAATTTGCCAAAATGTATTTGGCTGATGGAAGTTGCTGATCAGAAATAACGTTTTTGTTACCTTAGTTTATTTGCCCAGACACTTGTTACATGTTAACTAAAAATATCAGTCCATTACTATAGTATCTTACTGAAAAAATGGAGAGGTAAAGTAACCCAGGTAAAGATGGCTATTATTCATTTACTTGCGGTTCATTATCTTAATATGTTACTATCTGATCTCTGGGAGCGAAAAGAGAATAGTTTATGTGTAACAAGAATCTGTAATGACAAATTCCAAAGTGCTAATCTCCCTGTAGAGATATGTTATCTCCTGTGCTTCAGTGAAGAAGTTGAGCTCACAAGCTGAGCAAATAGAAGAGGGGCCTGTGTTGGAGTTAACCTCACATGTAGCTAAAGACAATCAACTGTTTGACATAGGTGACTTGCCGCCAGACAGAGCTGTAAACTACCAAACAGATGCACAGCAAGGGATGCATGGCTGGTGACATTTGTTCAGGGGTTATTCATTAAGTCATCCCTTTTAATATTTAACTTTGCATAACATGTCGCTCTCTAAGTTTGATATATTCTATTGTAAATCAAAGAGTATTTACCTAAATGTTTCATATAACTGCATATTTATAACATTGAATAGTTTTTTCTATATATTATTTGAGAGGGCCTAAGCTGTTTTTCCATTTTGTAATTTTTTTCTGACCCCCCCCCCCCCCCTCCTGGAGTTTATGTAATCAATGTGGCTCGCAGAGCTACTTCATATGCATTCATTCACTTCTTTTTAAGTCAATCATCATTACGGAAATAACATAACTTCCCGGATTTAGCAGTTTTCTGCTTCCCGACCACCTCCAGTGGCTGCAAACAGGCCGAAGGGGGGCCTCAGAAACCTTAATGTGAAGATAGTTGCAGGTCCTAAAGGTCCCAGATGGGTATATCCCTTTAAGTCTTGCCAGTGTGTCTTTTTCTCTGTTTTGTAGATGTGTGTTATATGTTTTTATAATATATTTGGTCAAATATCTATCATGGGTTTTCATGTGATCATTGTACTGTATGCCTTTATTTATTGTTTTGATACTGTATATATAGTACAGTGTTGTGCAAAAGTTTGTGCCCCTTAATGACGTCTGTCGTTTCACTTTTTGGCCGCCTGTCAGTGCATTGACGGCTGTTGGTGCATTATTTTAGTTTACGTGGATTAATTGCCCTTTGGGTAAGCAAAAATCTGCGTGAACAACTAAAAAAATAACATCATCTGATCATTATTTTGACATCTTCGCAGACAAAGTCCGTTATTTAATACACTGCGTGCATTGGACGTCTGTCATTCCCATGACTTATAATGGTACCCTTGTGTTCCAGAAAGTTCCACATTTAACTCCTCCGTTTTCCTCAGGAGTATGTCCAAGTGTCAAGTGTTTTATCATTGGTTTGCACCTTGTGTCTTTTTCTGTATGTCCTGTGTCTTTCTTATTGTGAGTACAGTCCTTCAGATGTTCATCTTCCTGAATGAATAAGTCAATGAGCTTTTTGGTAGGCCAGCCACTTCTGGGAAGATTCACCACTGCTCCAAGTTAGACAGACACTGGGGAAACATTTGTTTTCCATGTTTTTTATGATTAGCTTCAGAGAGGAAGACACAAACAATGGAACTGGAAATGTTAAGGAGGAGCCGAAAGCATTAAGGGGAGTGGTATGGAGCACAGCACAAGAACAGCGCTCTAGGGGAAAAGAGTGAGCAGAACACAACAATGCAGGACTTCTCCTGGCAATAATGGCAAGAGCGGCCCATAGCAGCATCCCCATTACCATTTTTATACAGTCATCCTCCCGAGAAATAAGATGGATGTTAGTTGCCAGACATTTTGACCTGTTCTAGTGTGACAGGATTCCCTATGCTTCTGTTTCCTGTCACTGGTGCTGAACACACGAGGCAATTGAAGAACAGCTGCTGAGTTTTCTGCTCCCTCCAGTAGCGGGATCAGCTTTAAGCAACAATTCTCTTTTAGCTGTCAAACTCTGCATTTTGCTTGTACTAGCAAATCCCAGTACTCAAGGTCTTACTTGTCTACTCTGGGGATATGGGAATTGTGAGACAAGGAAGGAAGAGTGGCATCATAGCTGAAGAGTTAAAACAGGAGGAAATCTTGACTGTCCTGTCAAATTCGAGATTGGTGGCATCTTACTAGATGTCTATAATCATTGTCTGCTTGCTGTTGTAAACTCTCATTGTGTGCTGACCTGGTGATATTTTGGTGGGGTTATATATAAACTTGAGGAAGTTGGGCCAATGGCAGATTAAAGCAAACCTCTCTAGTGATGTTAGTGCAGCTCTGGCCACACAATTATCGAGCTGTATAATAGACTCCATATGCAAGTGCCAATCTGGTTTTTGCTGACAGAGTGTGTTGGTCCATGTAATATGGCGTTAAGTGTTGTACTAGCATTGTTGTATAGCCTTGTACTAACCTTGTTCTCAATTGTGTATTGTAGTAGGGTATTGTAATAACGTATACATATTTTTTTAGGACTTTTGCTATGATTTGTGGAGCTCCCACTTATTAGTTGCGTCTACCTGTATGTGTATCACTTATACATAACAGCTAAGCTTAGCATGCATAGCTGCAGTGTGGTCAGTGACATTTGTTTAAAAATGGCAGGTTTTTACTTATAAGCTGCTTGGCTTGATTTCAAAAGTTCCATTCTGGGATCTTAAAGATATTGCAACAGGCTATGTACGACTGGGTAAATTCTCTAATGCTTTACATATTTGGTTTAATGATTTCCTATAACCCAAGGAGGGGCTTTCACATTTTCTCTTTCAATGTCCTTTGCAATTATAAACTGCTGCACGTGACACAAACAATTATAAAGTCTAAGGCAGCCATTATTGCTTAGGCTTGCCCTGCATGTCTGGCATTGCATGCATTAAAAAGCTTTTCAAATTGTATGTCAAGCAAGTATTTTGTTTAGAAGTAAGTAATCAAAAATGAAGACGAGTCTATGATATGTCATAGAAAATGTGTAGACCTCAAGTGCACTTGATTTGGCCTCGTCCTGAGGTTTATCCAGGTATAATCAGGTGGGAGGTAACCATCCATAGTAATTTAACATCTTTATTGACGTGTTAGAATTAGCAATTTTGTTCTGATTGCCTGGTGGGATGCCATATTACTTGTATTATCTTGTGTAACAGTAATGTAAAAGTGACCCTTCCAGCTGTAACTTTGCAGGTATCTGACACCGGCTCACGTTAGTAGCCATTAGTCTCCCAAAGTAAAATGCCTAATCATAACAGGAATAATTATCACAATTACCCACATGTTGGGAAAACATCAAAAGGAAGCGAATGTTTTGAAGCTGAGCAACAGAAAGCCAAACGCCTGTTGATAAGAAAGGTCTGCTGGTGGTGTGATGATTACAAATCACCAGCAAAAGGAAATTGTGATTTTCAGATGAAATGTTATAGCTTTGAGAAAAGGTTCGAGGTCAAACACCAGGAGACACCCGAGCATAGCAGCTGAAAGTTGATGTGTTGAAATGAGTGGACACATTTAGAGACTGTTGAGAGACGCACATCACCGAGAAATGGGAAAGAAGCTGGAGAGCAGTAGAGCCTGTAAGATTCTCCGAATGTTTATTGCAGCTGGATATTGAACCAAGGACATTTAAAGCTGAAATAGGCTTCATTATATACCATGAGTGATGTTGTTTTTCTTGCTGATGAGATATAAATACAGTGGTGTTGATTTAAAAGAAGCCATACACCTCTAAATGCATCCTATGTTCGTGTTACAATCCTTTTTGTGATTGAATAGCGCCATTATACTTGGCTATACTTATGAAAAAAAGGAAGCACCCAATAAAAAAAAAAAATGACATGTTTTGTCTGTTCAACGCTACTCACACCATTTCCCATCATAATTATAGAAGAGCATCTGTAGAACTCCATGCTGTTTTTTATACTGTACTAATATGAAGATTTGCAAACTACCATGTGGTGTAATACAGGTTTATTTCATTTATAATATATCCCTATAGATACAGATACAATAGAATAAGCACAGATTTTTTTTTGTGTACGAGCACATGACATTGTTAATCAGGGGTTAATTAAGGGTTCCATAAAGGGGGAGGGGGGGTGTCATTATTTGAAAATATTCTAAACAGAGGCACTGTGCTACCAATAATGCATCGGCAGAACCCCATGGCAACACAAGGAAATATTTTCCCTTTCAAATTTATTTTTATTGAATTATTTATCAATCATCATTAGGTATTGGCAGGCCTTTTGATTAGCTTTTGTACAATGATTTTTTAGAATTGTAAAGTTTGAAATAGGTCCAAGAAGCCATATGGTTTTCCGAATTGTTATACCTCTATAAAGCTATTTCAAACAGTGTTATGAATTCACATTTTTCTGAGTTGCCACTGCACTTTTCTGTTTTTTTTATTTTTTTTATTGCTCTTTTCCAGAACGCGAGAATTTCTACTTTGCACCACATTTATTTAAGTTCTATGACCAGTCTGCTAGGTATAACTTTTACAAGAATGTGCTTTTTGAATAGGTTTCCCACAGTGCATCAAATGCAAAGTTATGCCTAGCAGATAAAAAAAAATGTTCTTATTTAAAATTTAAAAGGTGTTTTTTTTTTTTTTTTTTTTTTTTTAAGTTAATCATACTCTTTTTAGTGCCAAAGAGGAAATGATTACCAGCGGTTGTCACCTTTATTGATAGTGCTAATATTTTAACGAAGGAACCCACCCTTCCAGCTTATAATGCACAGGGGAACATTTGTTACCTGTGTGCTAGATGGCATGTAAGAGACCAAACTAATGAATCTCATGGCTCAGGAGTACTGTTAGAATGTTAGAAAGGTTGCTCTGTGCTGACCTATGAACATACTGGTTGAACACTACTTGAACACTGTCTTAGAATGACTGAACACAGATAATTCTGATATTGTATTGTATATGTGTTCTCTAAAAAAGGCGATGTTCCAATCCCAATCTATTAAACTAAAGTTTACAGTACACTGTGGCTGCACCAAAGCAAGGTTCTATTTTTAAAGCCATTTGGTGTAGACTTTGGCTTTGAGTCCCTGTTTGCTTATTGACATAGATTACAAAGTTCAGTCATTATTAGCATATACTGGTGTCACAGCATGAGAACATCTACAGCACCTAATAGGTGTCATTTCTCTGTACTCTTTGGGAAGGACAATTTACAAAAAATATTAAATATTGCTAAATATTTTTATCAGAGTTTTCTGCAGGTTGTGTTTTCGTTTATAAATGATTCTTTCTGATTGATTTTTATGGATTTCTGTTCTTTGTGAATTAGCCATTATGAAAACACCTGCCTGCTAAGCTTAGCCAGGCCAAAGCCTTATCCAGCATTATAAGACCTCTCATTAGAGAGTTTACCAATTGTGTTGTAAAGCCTTAAACACCAGGATTATTGAAATAACAATTCCCCTCATTTAACGCTCATTTAATTTCTTTATTTATGGGAGGCAAAACATTAGATTGCATTTAGAGAGTCTCTTATATGTGCAAGCATTGTCCCCTGTTCTCTTGGAGTGTTTACAGTGTTTGGACTGGTCTCCAGATCTACAAGTAGTTTCCCTGATAAGGTTAAAGCTTACATAATTACTCACACACTTTAAATCCCTTTTAATTGCCTCTTGGTCAACAAACCTTTGCTGTGTTGCTTCCTTCCTGGAGTTCCTGGGTTCAGGCTTTGTGAGTTATTGACTACGCTGGGGCAAAGAAAGTAAACACAGAATTTTATGCTCGCTTAATTCAGGGACAAGTGGATTTAGATGAAGTGTTTATTCTGTTTTCTGGCTGCCAAGGATTGCTGTTCCTTATTGATTTTTTTTTATTACTAGGAACCGCTTAACCTGACCTCCTCCAGACACAGTATTTTAAAGCCTATAAATTGCAACTTTATCAATGAAGAAAGCTGGGAATTCTGTGAAAAGCTTTTTATTAGTAGATAAGTTCACTCTTCCAGCACATTCTTATGTCCCCAATAGCAGCAATGTTTAGTGCTGTCTAATTTGGAGTGACTGTTGGACAGTAGAGAAAAGAGAAGTCAGTGGTGGTCTGATAACTAGTGGAAGGTGTGATTGGACTGAGCAGGGGAATGTAGGAAAGGCAGCTAAGCAGAAGAAAAAAGATTTCTTCCTTTTCTGTCTTGTTAGATTCAGAGATTGACTTCTATGATTGTGTTTTAATTTATGGAGAAAAAAGAAAACAATGTTTTCATTGTCGCAGGCTTCCCTGTTTCTTTTTATTTTTTATTTTTTTCTTATAAGCAGCTGGAGGTTAAATCTCTGGAAGTGAGATATAGATTTCCACTTTCGTGACCCTGTCTTTGAGATTTTCATTTCACGCTCAAGTTCTTCGGCAAAGTGGCTGACCAAGTCTAAGGTCTGAAGATATACAGCAATGTGTAGGATAAAATTAGGTACTTGGGAAATATGTTTTTTTTTTCTTTTGCTTTTTATTTCTGTCTGTCAGTTTAGTTATTTATAAACGCATTCTAATCACAATATTTTGGCGCCGCAATGTAGTAAGTCAATTCTTATGTGAAGCATTTTAGATCCAGATTCAGAAAATAAAGTTAATGGCAGGGGACATTGAGTGAAGCTTTCAGAAAAATAAAAAAAAATAATAACCTTTGCACTGCTCTTGAGGATAGTAAAATAATCCTTCTTCTTAGTGGGAAAAGTAAAAAAAAAAAAAAAAAAAAATAGCTTGGATTTTATCACATATTCACTGGATAATGTTGTAGTGTTAATGCTAGATCAGCGGACGTTCACTCTATGGGTATGTGCACACTGAGGAATAAGCAATTGAAGCAGGATCCACTGTTAATTTCTGCTTGAAATTCCTCCCGTAAAATATGAACAGAGCAATGTCCCATTGGGTTCAATGGGATTTCTGCTTTGTTGTTCACACAGCCGAATTTTCTGCCACAGAACTACTTTCCCCCCAAAGAATTGACATGTCAATTCTTTAGGCAGATTCCGCTAGAGGAATCCTGTAGAAGTCAATGGTGCTTGAATTCCACTTGCATTCTGTTCAAATTCTGCTTCAATTCTGCTACTATTATGCCAGAGCTGAATAGGTACGGAATTTTAAGTAGAAAACTTTACTTTTTATTTCCGCACCTATTCCTTGCTTATTCCTCAGTGGGCACAATAATCTATGGGGCTACACTAGTTACTAGAGTGAACACAATGCGGAAAAGTTAGTGTGGAGTAGTGGAGGAGCATGCTCTCAGCTGCTCCATACATTTCCAGGGAAGTTTTGGAAACTTTATGTTAATGTATGTCCTGGCATACTTACAAGCCCATTAACTTTTTTGGACCGAATGTAGTGTATGAATGGCATTTTGATCCATTTTACAACTTATCAGTTACTTAGAGGGATTCTAAAGCATAGTCTCTACTGAGTCTTGCAAAATAAAAATATACATTTGAGAAATGGATCAAAAAGTAAATGGACCTGCAACAGTATTGTCGTATACTGGTGTCATAAAACCTAAACACAGTGTTAGCAGAACTTAAAGGTGCCCATGTTATTCATCCATTTTATAAAATCTCAACATAGCCAAGCAGTGTTGCAGATAATAGGGGTATGTTTTAAACTAATTTGAATTGCAAATGTGTGAGCGTGGCCTTAGGGCTGTTTCGAATAGTGGTAATACAGCAGCATTTTAATACCTTTACAGTTGCTATGGATTTAAAATATAAATGCTAAGAGGTGGCTACATTACACATGTGGGAAATAACTCTAAGCGAGGAAAAGCATTTTTTTTTTAACTGATACACAAATACATTTTGAACTAGTGATTTTCTAAGGTTGGTTATTTTCCTCTCTTTCAACAATGCCCAGTTCAAGAAATAATAGACATGAAGAATGACACCTGAGGTTAATGGCATAAAATCCAACAGACCGGTTGGTTGGTTAACTTCCTTGAGATAAGGGGGGATTATGGGGATAACATCAATAAAGGGACTAAAATAAATGATGCATGTATAACGGATATGTGCATACATTTTTAGAGAAATTTTTGCCAGATGAAGTTTTCATTTTTTTTTTCATTGTAATTTTACAATACATCTGATGTAAATATACACCATTTATTTCTGCTCATTTTGGTATTTGCTCGAAGACTCAAGAAATTCTTTGATCTTCAGCATTATTTTATGTTCAGCATTGCAGTATCCTAAGTATATTATAATTCCCCACTGTATTAACCTCTGACACTTTTGTTGGAAGCTTATTTCATGTACCACTTCGTTCTGAAACTATATTAGCATTTCTTGAAGCTTCATATTTCTTTTTGAATTATGATCTTTTTCTTCCTCCTGTAATGCTCATGGAAAACCATGATCCATTTAATGTTGCATATAGTTTAGGGTTATGTTCATAATACAAAATTACTGCATCATTTTTATGAATTCATTACATTTCTTACAACGGTTAGCAGTAGGGATAAGCACATTTACAGTAGAAACAAAGCAAAGTGCTTCATTAGGATCGGCCGGTATCTTGTCAGGCCGCCGGCTTTGAAGTTTGTGTCGCTCTCTTCCACTCCGGGTGCCGGGAAAAACTTCTCTCAGTTTCCCAGGACTGGATCCAGCTTTTTCCGGCATCCGCAGTGGAGTAGCACGGACTTTAAAGCCTGCAGCCTGACAAGCTGTCACCCAATCGTGATGAAGCACTTTGCTTCAATCCTACTGTTAATTCACTCATCCTTAGTTTGCAGTATAGCAGATCAGAACTTCGTGAAGTTCTGGTTATTGTCATGTTACATGTTACAACAATTAATGCTTCATTCACATCTGGGTTGGAGGCTCTGTTCTAGGTCTCCGTCACAGGATCCGTCACAGGATCCATTTAATCCTTTCAGGATTGGATCAAATATGACCTTTAGGACTAGGACCCATTTTAGAAATCAAACCTCTCACTCCTTGTGGTTATAGCTTCATGAGGCTTTAACTGATTCTAGTGATTCTGAGAGTTTTTTTTACATTTTAACTTCTTTTTTTTTTTTTTTTTTTTAACTGTCCCACCTTCAGGACTTCACTACCTTATTTCCTGATGACAGGCATAATACGACAGTGTCCATCTGCACTTCATTGCATTGTGCCTGTCATAGACATAGTCTGATCTTCCGTAGCTATGACACAGGAGGCCTCCAGTTGTCATAGTTCGATCGGGGCTGTGCGTCCATGAATGGGAACACACCACAAACGTACATACTGTTAAGTCCGTAGTCCTAAAGGGGTTAAATACCCAGACAAAACAAGCGGAAAGTCTCTGTATAAGTTGTCTTTCTAATATCTGTCTACTGTTGGCTACAAGTGGTTTAGCACAACTAGCTGGCCAGTTAGTTTTCATGGGGGTGTTGTGACTCTTTCTTAATAACAAATCTTGAGGAAAAGAAAGATTGGACTGAAGTTTAACATGCTGGATACTTGTAAGCTTCTTCCAAAGAGGTCTCGATGGCACATATTTCCCTCTACGATAAAAATACATATGAATGTGCATAGAATAGCTGTTGGTTGAAAGAACCTTCTTGGCTCCCAATGCCTTGTGAAAGGACACATTGTGCTTGATTTTATGAAGATGATCCTTGGTTCCCAGAAGAGATAAATCACATCAAAGGTGATTAGCAGATGGTTCTTTCTTCCATTGTGTATTAGATGTGCATACTCAGATGCTCAAATAATTGGGAAGTTGGGAAAGAGGTAGTATATAGCCATCTTATATTAAATTGGTTCTCCCAAGATGGATACTTGGGAACCACTGGGAACCCATTGAAAAGATTGTTTTTACCTGGCTATACTGTTAATAGGTGATAGTGTTAATCATAGGACAACTCCTTTAATTTAAACATCTCATCACTGTGCAGGTTCTCCCATCTGTAATTTTACCCTTAATCTTTCAACACTACCACTTTTTATCATGCTAATATTTTTCTTTTGCATGCTTGTTTTATATGCATTACCCACAAAGGTGACAAAGCAGATAAGCATGGGGTTTATAATTCCTTGTGACAGAGACATATGTATTTGTTTATTACAAAGGCCTTTACAATGTTCTTTCCTATTTCTGTTTGTCTTCTTGAATAAAAGTCATTCTTCTTGTAATTTTCACCCTAGTTTTTCTTTGTCTACTTCTGGTTCAAAAGGCAAGTCTTTGAAATTATTGGATTCCTTTTATTTATTTTTCTAAAGCATGTTTGCGCCCCCCCCCCCCCTTTCGATGAATGTTGTTTAAGGTCCTTTTGTATTTAATGGGGTTGTGTTATAATGCCAAGTTGGTAAAATCAAATGTGAACCACCTACATATATGAGAAGTAGTACAAACATGCATGTTATTTTTGGTAGCTCACATCTCTGTACTGGTTTTCTCCTCCATGGAGCTAATCATTTCCCTGTTTTCCCTGAACTGTGACCCTGCAACAGTGCACACTTTCCCACAAGCCCCAAGCCCCATGCAACAGTACATTTAAAATACTGTACTGTATGGTTAACTTTACATTATTTAGCTTAGACTTAGTTTTCCTATTGACACAACCAATTTAATGAATAGTCAGCAACCCTGCCAATTCCTCAATTTTGTATCATTCTCTAATGTGTATGGGGCTGCCCGATTCTCCCCCAACAGATAGTATTGAAAGTGAGAAGGGTCAGGCATGTTGGATTTGAACTGCCCCCCATTATTTGAAGGTAAGCTGCCACCAGTACTGCCTAGCAGCTACTTACCTTCCCTCATCGCATTCACAACATTTGAACATTCAGCCGAGTGCTCATGTGTATGGAGTGAACATAAAAGAGAATTATTGGCTGAACAATCAGCCGCCAGCTTTTGAAGGTTTATTGGCATCTTTACACTGTGGAACATTTTATCAATGTAATTTAGGCGTCTATATGTAATAATACCTTACACATTACATTTAACCTTAGCTTCATGGGCTTTTATTTTACATTTTATAAGTGAATGCTGTAGCTATATGTGTATTATAGCCAATTCAAGTATACTAATTACTTACTCTCTCTCTGTGTATATATATGTGTGTGTGTATATATATATATATATATATATATATATGTGTGTGTGTGTGTGTGTGTGTGTATGTATATATATATATATATATATATATATATATATATATATATATATAATTTTTTTTTTTTTTTTAATTGCTAAAATTTCTACTTTCTATATGGAAAACTTGATTTCACATAGTTAACATGACACAGTTGTTGCCAGCTCCAATACTTTCTTTAAGTTAATCATTTTGTTTACACTCATAAGTAATCAGGTACTGGGGTCAAAGGCAAAAACCTATTCCTTTCCCTCCACATGTTTTTTCTTATCACTAATGAAGAGTTTGAATATAATGGGCCACAAAATGTGTTTGGATGCAATATAATTAAATTTATTTGCGCCGATTACTCAATGTGAAGAACTTGAAGATAAAGGGGCTGGCTGGAGGTCAGCGCCATTGTTTCCTGAGATGGTGAGAAGTGCCCCTCCTCCAAAGCATAATGAGAGATAGGTTTCCATTTATAATAATTACATTGAATGCCATGTCTTTGCTCTCTGGCATATCACCTCTTGAGTATACGACATATCTGTTAATATGAGCAAGGAGATCCTTCTCGGTGCTGCAAAATACAAGAGACCAATTTATATCCCTTATCTCTCACACTATCCTATTTCCATATCTAATTAAGCAAACAAAATCTATATAGGATCTTAGGAGAAAGAGACAAATTTAAGACAAAAGTAATCACCCGTTAGTAGAATGTTTACTGCTCATTCGTTTGAGACCGATCAATTAGGAAACTGGCAGAGCCCTCTCGGGAGACATGTTTTGTAGTCTGCAGTTTTTCCAATCTGTTCTTCTCCACTACATCTGTATGAATAAGCAGTAGAGCAAAGCAATCTACATTGTGTTTAACACAGAGCATAAAGAAACAATTAAGTGGGGCAGCAGTCACCAACTGTGAGGTGGTAACAAGAGGGATCTCCCTTACTCTTCATATATATTAATTCCACCATGATTATTAATATTTTATAGGCATTATGCAAATTATTAATTGGATGGGTTTTGTGGCACTTGCTAAGTAGCAAACACATTTTTGTGCTTCAACTTTGCCACAGGGGACACATGACTTTTGATTCTTTATGCCAAGCCAGCATTTTTCAGTATTAGACAGGTTTCATATTAGAATTCACAGTTTACTAGATTCTGATTGGGTAAGGCAACTAAAATGCTAGCAAAATGGCCAGCCAATTTTTGCACAAATTGTGCTAGAAAAGTTCATTTGTTTTTAAGGGGTTATCCGGGCTTTAGAAAACAGTGATGCTTTCTTCCAGGAACAGCAGCTCTGCACCCCTTCGTTTGGGTGTTGTTTTGCAGCCCAATTCCATTAAGGTGAATGGAGCTGAATTGAAATTCCACACATAACCCTGGAGACAGGTGTGGTGCAATTTTTGCTGGAAAGTAGCTGGAAAACCACCTTAGTGTATGTGCACTCTACAGAATCCCAGCAGATCAGCCGCCCGGATTCTGCAGCTCGCTCGGAGAAGTGCTTAACTCTGCTGGTCCCAAAGGCTTCACTCTATAGTTTGCTAGATTCCGCCATTCGCCCAAAGAATTATACTTTTATACTTTGGGTGGACAGCGGAATCTGGCAAACCATAGAATGAAGCCTATGGGACCAGTGGAGATGCATGCATCCGCCAGCATACAGGGGAGAGCTGTGGAATCCGCGACGGGTGATCCACTTTGATTCCGTAGTGTGCACATACCCTGAAGAGGCAATTACAGATGATCTAATCTCAACATTGGATAACCCATGGCTGCAGAATGGCAATATAACTTCAATAGCTGTCTGCTGAATGTTCATATAGCTGACAGCTGCCACTCCCAATCACTTTGTACACTTGAATGTTCGGCTTGGATAATCGTTCATGTTTTCTCAGTAGAGGAAGTAAGAGTAAGTTACTGCCAAACCCTTTTGGCAGTAGCCTATTTCTCCATCAACAAAATGGTCAGGTAATTGAAGTCCAACATGCCTGACCCTCTTTTGACATCATCTATTAAGGGAGAGCTCCACCCCCTCCCCAATAGACATTAGTCAGTTGTGCTGTTGGCTCTAGGTTTGGCTGACTTTTTTCTAAAATGTGTCAGCACTTTAGGCACAGTCTGTGTTTCACTGGACAGTTTTGCAGAATGTAGGAAATAAGTTGAAATGGGTGATTGTTTTGCACAAAATACTGATATAAAGCTACCTGCTGAGTGGGGCCTGTGACATCATATCCCTCAAACCTGGGGCAAGAAGGGTAAGTTTTTTTTTTTTTAAATATATATTTCCCATCTCCCAATTCATAGATCTAAAAGCGTACTACTCAGAGAATCCATTTAAAGGGCTACTCTAGTATATGTCAGAAAATACTTCTTGTACTTGTACTTAACAACTGCTGTATGTCCTGCAGGAAGTGGTGTATTCTTTCCAGTCTATTATGGTGCTTATTTTGCTGTGACCTCTGTCCGTGACAGGAACTGTCAAAGCAATCTTAAGATTGAAAAAAAAAACAGCTGTAGCCTTAGGTATTCATTGGCTGTATTAGCATGTTATGTTATTGAAATCCCAGCCTGAAAACAATGTAGAAGAACTGACAATTTTTAGCTTCATAAATACACCTTAATTCTATGCATTAATAATGCATTTGATTATATATAATAGATTAAACTAGCTGCAGATCAGTAGCAGTCTCATAGCAATAATCAGGCATTTTATGTCGGAGAATAGAGGTATGATTAAGAACAATCTGCATCAGCATTCAGGGCACTAGCTATAGCTTTATAGTTGGTGGTTATAATCTGAACATTTAACCCTCACTGCCTTAGCAAAAATGGTGGCTTAGCAAAAATGACTTGCAATCATTTATTTAATTAAAAGGATAAACTGAAATCCACTGAGTGTTCTTTTTTGTGCTTTTTAGTTATTATTTGAAACACAAGATATGGTAATTATTCCCCTGTGACATGTACAATAATATCACAGAGAGATGGTAATTTCTCTGTATTATACAAGGACTCTTATGTAAAATTCAATATACTAGAGTGCAAGTGTCCAACTTACTTTGTTATTAATGTTGACAGCCTTTGATTTTTCTTTGTATTAGATTATAGCAAAACTTACAGCAGGTGATGAGCATGTATATTGGAATGCAGTTTAGAAACCAGCCATTCCTGTAAGTTCTGACTGAATTCCTGCCCCGCAATGTTAAGCTACTATTCGATATCTGTGAGCTCAACAAATTATCATGTGCATGCTTACTTAACATAATCTCACCTTGCCTTTGAGTACTGTGTAACAGGATAAAAAATTGATAGTTTAAAACCTGTATTACACGGGACGAAGTGGAGAGCAAGCGAGCACCAACAGCAAGCGAGGAGGAGCGGGTGAGAGCGGGGGGCATAGAGTTGCGATCGTCATAGCGTCCGGGGAACTCATAGGAGACGGCGGTGGTCTGCTGCTGACGCTCCTATTGAGCGGAGCAATGGCAGCAGATCTCTGCCAGTCTAATCGATGCCGTTCCAGCCTGTTGAAAGACAACGATCAGCCGACATCGTGCATTGCATATTGACTGATCGCTGTCTTCTATTACACTAAACAATTATCGGCTGAATAAGGCCGATAATGGCTTCTGGGAATGGGACCTTTAGGTTGGTAATAGGTAAACTATACATCTCTCTGCCCATCGTGCTGTGTTAATATTGCAGTTGTGTATGAGTTAAAATTTTTAGCATTTTTCTTTCTTTATACAGTTGAGTAATTAAACAAAAAGTTACTGTAACCAAATAAAAAATATCAGGTCCTTTTTAACCCCTAGACGACCCTGGACGTAGGGTTACGTCATGGAAGTCTGTCCCCAGACGACCCATGACGTAACCCTACGTCCTGGATGTTTCTCTGGCTATGAAGCGCGCTCCGGAGCGGAGCGCACTTCATAGGAGGTGGGGGCCGGCTGCAGTGAGCAGCCGGGACCTCACCGGTAATGACACGCTGCAGCGATCGCGCTGCCGCGTGTCATTAACCCCTTAAACGACCACGGCGTTTAAGTGCAAGTGACAGGGGGAGTCCCCTGTCACTTACCGATCGGGACCCCCACAGTGTGACGATGATTGTTAGACTTGTTAAAAGGCAGTGATCAGATGATGGGAAAATCATTGTTGGCTCCTCGGCTGATTTTTTGTCTTTATTGAATTGCTTCCTGATTTGGCTGGCACTATAACAGAGGCAGGTCTTTCACACTGTGAACTCCTGTCAAGCTCTCTGACCGAAGTTGCATCTTTACACTACTGTCAGCCTTCTCTACTTGTCAGTCATTCTGGAGAAGTTGGGTGGCGGACTAAAGATACAAGTGGCCGTAGAGGGGGGTGGGAGCTCATAGTGTCATAGACTACTGTCAGCCCAGTTTAAAGAAAATTTTTTAGCAATATGCCGGATCATACAGCAGCATTGAAGGTATGTTTGCACTGCTGGTGTCATCAGCAATAGGAAACAGTCAGCATGGAAATATGCCTATCCATGCTGTAATTTTTTCTTTAAAAGCATCATCAGAATGCAACATGAATTACATTTGATACTCTATAGTGGGGCCTGCTGTTAAATTAGCTTATAGCAGTAAAAAGAACTTTAAACAAACTCACTAGTCTTGGCAGGATGTCAATCAATTGCACCATTTTACAAGATTTTCTATTGTACAAAAGATTTGGTGACAACCCACTTTGTAGATGTAATGGAAGACACGGTATATTGATTTTTACTTATCTTTTACTGGAGAGAGATACTGTGTATGTTTAAAAAAAAAAAAAAAAAGACATTGTAGGTTAAGACATATGAAAATTGCACATTTCGGGATTATGGTCCATGCTACATACTGGAATCACAGAACTCCCGGCATCATGATTCATTATTATGTTGTGGGCTCCAAATTAGTTTAAATATTCATGCTACAGTACTGACACAGCAGCGTGAATATTTAAGTACAGTTGCACAAAGATGAATCATGATGCTGGAAGCTCTGCTTTTCGTTCCGCAGCACATTGCTGTATATATAGGCCATGCACGGAACGCGTGAATGCCGCCTTAGAATAGGTTCACACACACACAGTAAAATATAAGCTAAATACAACTGTAGTGTTTAGTGAAAAACATTGTGTGAACAGAATGAAACCAAAATAGCCTTTTACAAAAGTGGGTTGCAAATAATGAGCATGTTAATTATCTCAACGGTTGTAAACTATTGTGGGCGGTATTCTATATGGTAGTTACAAAGAGCAACAATGAAGGCAATGTCACAGCATAGGAACCTGTGTAAAGACCTCAGCATGACACTCCCATATGCAAGAACACTCGACCACCCGTGGTGCTCTGCTTAAAGAGTCCAGCAATATCTTGACAATAGAGAATATAGTGAAGGCGGCACTCACCAGTATCGGGTAAAAGGTGCTTTAGGACTGTAAGTTTTGTGGAAAGAAGCTATTGCTGATGCCTTTCCTGTCCTAATAAAGCATCTTTTAACAGATACTGGTGAGTGCCGCCTTCACTTCATTCTCTATTGTCAAGGTATTCTATATGGTGTGTGCACTGCCGGCCAATTTCCAATTGACTTTAATATTATTAGTTTTATTATATTAAAAATTTCTGTACTGTACCTTTAATTTACAGTGAACATAGCCTTAAAGTTTTTTAAGCACAGTTGTATGCACATACTCATAAATATAGAAATACAAAAAACTGCAGCCCATTTAGGGCGACCTTATTTAGTTTCTTTATAAACCTTGCAAAAACATGTTACAAAAACTTGGCCTTTATGTCTTCAGCTGAACTGCTGACTTTTCACTGTATTCAGGTATGAATACAGGTTGTGCTCTCGAAACTGACTAATTTAGTAAAATCTTCCTGTCCTGTGCAAATCAAGTTTCTAAATCCATTCCTGTACTTGCTAATTTCAGAATAATAGCAGGTCTTGGAATAGTAATTAGTGAACAAAGGAACAAAGTGTGACCTAGCAACCACATCTCCTTTTTGCTCTCTTTGATGAGATTTGAATGCATTTGTGGAAAATGTAGCTACTTTTTTTTTTTTTTTTTTGCTCAAGGGGCTATTTATTGCTTTCAATATAAAATAAATAATCAACCACTCAAAGTTAGACATTAGTATAATTTTATACTTCAAGTAACAAAAAGTCGCTTTACCTGAAATAACAATAAACTGAAATATTCTTATTTTGTGCATTTCCCTCTAGAATAAATTTGTAAAGACAGGGTTTGAGTTCAAGTTTATGTACAAAAAGAATGATTATAGAAATAAACCTTAACAGTTTCTCTCTCCTACCTCTTCCTTCCTCTCTTAAAGGAGTACCATCACCATAGATTTGGTGAGTGCCGGGTTCCTCTATCTACCTGCTGCTGGATTTCTTCACCACGTGCACCACCTCACTTTTGGAGTGCCGTCCATCCTACCTAGAATATTATAGATATTTATAGCATAGCCACAGAGTTTGCAATAAAAAGCTAATAAATAACTTTGAACGGTCCTGGTCTGAGTGTTAAGACTTGTACTGATCGGGAGAAAACAAGCGGGGTGAGTAAGAAGACTTAGGGCCATATTACATGGAGCGATAATAATCGCTCCGTGTAATAGAGACAATAATCAGCTGATGACAGCGATCATCGGCTGATCGTGTCTTTTAGTTATGACCAAAAATCATCGGTCACCGACTGCGTATCGCTAAGTGTAATAACGACACACGGCTGTTAATTGTGTAAAAAAAAAAAGATTGTCTACATTACCTGTCCACAGTATCAACTGTAAAGCTACGGTGGTGGCTCTGGGAAGTGAGCAGAGAGCAGAAGGACACCGGGACCATAGACAGGTAATGTATACAGTTTAATGCCTTATTCACATGTCAGTATATTTTTCCAATCCGCAAATTTCAGTCAGTAACAATCCGCAAATTCAGTCCGTATTGCATCCGTAAAAAAATATGGACCCCATAGAGTTGTATTGGGTGTGTCAGTTACTGTCCGTACTAGGGCCTGTCCTTTTTTTTTTTGCGGAACGGATTGCAGCCCAGTACATAACACGGATGTGTGTATAGGTCCATTGAAATACATTGGTCCTATTTTTCTGCGGATCCGCAATTGCGGACAGGAACAGGATGTGTGAATAGGGCGTAAGGGCAAGGGCTGCATGGACATTGTTGACAATGTTGGTTGTTCCCAGTTATAAAAGGAAAACATAAAAGTAGACCGAGGAGGATGTAAGAGCATGTAAAACACTAAAAGCAATATGCATTGAAAATGTTTGTGCCAGAACTGTAACATATCTGCTGGATGAATTGATATTTACAAATAGAAAAGCCAAATAAAAACCATTCCTAACACCTAGAGAAAAAAATAATATAACAGTGGGCTAAAAAGAAGCAATCATGCATTGGGAAGGATTGAATGAGAGTGATATTCCGTGATCAATACCCAATCTGACATGGCCAAGGAGATGATTGTAAAACCTTTGTCTGGTGTAGTTTTTTAAGAGCCATATGAACAATATTAACAGGTATTTTAATGGGAATTTATGATGTCAGAATTAGTGATGAGCGAGCATGTTCATATGTTCGTATGAACAGGACGCTAATTGTTCGTGTTCGCTGATCACATTCGCCGATTTGTTTGATGATCAAAATGGTTACAAAAATCATATTCAAACATGCAAACGTTTATCTTGTGATGTAGGCAACTGCACAAGTTTCCTTCCACCAATTTGAAAGAACCAATGAATGTGTGGGGAAGGAAGGGCACATCAGGTAATGTAGTAGCCATGTTTACTACTGGCAGTACTGTACGATGCGGCCTAGGATTCCTTGCACGTATTCTGTAATACATGTATGCACGTTATTGCATGTATACACATGGGCGAATAAAAGATACACTAATGCTACGTACTTCATAATCGCCCCACTATTACATATTTTACACTTGATGATCTGTATGCGCCGAAACATACGCTTCTACGGTATGTTCGTTATGTATTCGTGAATGTTCAGCGAACACAAACTGAACCGTTTATTATCATTTTCTTTTTTTATGTTCGTGTTCGGGATCTGAACCGAACATCGGGATGTTTGTTCATCATTAGTGAGAATATTCTTTTAGCAGTTTTACATGTAAGGTTTATATTTTATGAATAGAGATGAACGAAGCAGGAATTGTTTGCCTTGTACAAAGCTAAACGATCGGCATTTGATTCCTATAGACTACCCGATCCATGAAGAGGGTGGACACAGCCCAAGGACTGCCTGGAAAACATGGATATGTATCTACCCTCCTCACAGACTTTAGGATTCAAATGCAGAATCCTATTTCCCTCTTTAAGAGTTAAAGAGCTACTCTTTAAGATTTTCTACCCCTTCTCCCCACCGCTCGTCCTGTCTACAGTCTAAGCTGGTGTGTGACACCCCTAAACCACGCACTACCACTACTTCTGCTTTCCATCTTTAGAACTTACAGATCACAAGGTCTCTGTGACAAACTTTTCTCTCTCTAAGCAGCAGCTGATAGGAAGAATTTTTTTATGAAGTCTGTTTAGAATGTTGCTTTATTGATGTTATTATTATTGAAATATTATTATTGAAAAGGTGTCCATAGCTTTGAGCAATTAGATGAAATGATTTTTAGCCAATAAAACATAATTTTTTTCCCCAGTCTCTCCTGGAAAAGATCTTGGTCCACGGTTGGGTTTGAAAAAATCTAGTTCACTGGAAAGTCTGCAGACTGCCGTGGCAGAAGTTAAGAAGAATGAACTTCCTTTTTATAGACCTAGACCACATATGGTTCGTGGCAGAGGCTGTAATGAAAGTTTTCGAGCTGCAATTGATAAATCTTATGATGGGCCTGAGAGTGAAGAAGGTAATTGGGACTGTCCGAGCAATCACTTTATGTATACTTAAAGTTGTCATAAATAGTAAATTAGTTGTAATTATGTTTACTTTTTATTTAATGCAAATTTTTGTAATGTTGTGTCTGATCCCAATATTATTGTGTGTATGCATCTGAGGAAATAGAGCACCACAGTAGTAGATGTTACCAGACAGTGACATAAAATGCATTTCTAGATTTGTAAATTAGATTATTCCTATTGCTTAGCTAAGGTTATAGAACCTTAAACACAATTTGTCTATACTGCAAAGAAGGAAATATGTGGGAAATGCCCTTTAAACCGCTGAATATATTTTGTTACAGAAAAAAATTGATGTAGTAAATAAATGTGACACAATCCATGTATAAATATTTCCTGAGACATCTTTTCCAATAATAGTCGTGGATTTTATACCACAGCTAATCCATGACATCAGCACAGTGAGATCTAACTCTTATCTACTATGGAAAAGGCACTTGTTGGTCTTTATCATTGACTGTGGGAAAAATTAATCCAGGCTTAAAATGTACCTGTCATTTCAACAAACTTTTGACATGTTAGAAGGGTGTATAAATGGGGGTCTGAGACTCTTGCCGATCACTAGAACTAAGGGGCAGAAACAGTCAGCAGTGCGCGCTCTGCCCGTCTACCGGCAGTTCCATAGGCTGCCATTATAATCCCAAATTAGACCAAACTCAGGATGTCCTAGCCAGTACAAAGTGTCACGATTCGAATGCATCCATCAATCAAATGACAGAGCTTGCAGATGACTGGGGCTTCCTGTGTTTGGTCTCCTTTTATCAACCAGCACAAGACCAAAAAGCTGCCAAAAAGACGAAAAAGTATAGCTGTGTTTTGAAGCATGATAACATAAAAATGCAAACATGCTTTATTTCACTTCCTCTGTCGATTAGATTTTGAAAGTTATAACGACAGGAACCCCTTAATATATGTTACCCATGGACAGCAACTGGAATATTTTATATTCTGTACTTTATTGATTATTTTGGACACATGGGGGGGGGGGGAGTTATCATTGTGCGCCCCTGGTGTACTCCACAGAAGGTGCCAGATTTGCTCCTTTTCTGTGGTGTGCACCAGCCATTTCCGCTGCTCGTCTAATAGGCAGGAGGGTGGCCTTTTCCTGTGAATGATTTATAAAGGTTTACACCTGGAAACAGGGACAAACCAGGCACAAATTTACACCTGCTTCAGAGCAGGTGTAGATTTTTGCACAATGTCTGCACAGGGCCAGCCAGCTGTACTAAGAGGAGCTTTTTAGGCTGCATTCCCATGTTCCATGTTCCTCACAGAACCCGGACGTGGAATGCCTGGGCAGCATTTGTAATTAGATGCTGAGAGCAGGAGAACTGTACTGATATGTGCTGCACTGTAACCACCTGGTTGATTAATTACAGCGCACATCTGTACAGTCCCCCCGCTCTCAGCATCTAACTACAAATGCTACCCGGGCGGGGGAGAGTCCGTTAAAGGCATTCCACATCCGTGTTCCGTGAGGAACATGGAACATGGGAATGCAGCCTAAGTAAATTCAGCTAGGGAAAAGGGCGCAGGGCTTTATTTAAGACTGGCGTACTGGTATGTCAGTCTTGATAAATGTCCCCCATTGTGTCTTTGTTGCACACATTCATGAAAATGAGTACAGTTAAGCTTTTGCAATTTAACCTTTAAATATTAAGTTCATTTACTAGCTAATAAGGACTAATGTTGGTGACCCATACATGATATAGTTCCTGCTTAACTGCTAGGTGATCTCATTGAACCATCTTGAACATGCTCCACCTTATTTTATTTTTTACTTTTTTTTTATCTGCAGATGGCCTTTCTGATGTGAGCTCTCACTCTGACCAAGAAACTCCAAATAGTGAACTAATGGCAACGGGAAATACAGATCTTAATGATGCTGAGAAAGAAAAGAAAGACAAGAAAAAGAAGGATAAGAAAAAAGAAAAAGAAAAGGGCAAGTCAAAAGTAAAGGATAAGAAAAAGAAAGAGGAAAGTGAAGAGCAAGAGAAGAAAGCCAAGAAAAAGGGTTTTGGAGCTATGCTCAGGTAAGGTCCTCCAGCACATACTACAAGAATATGAAACACAAAACCATATCTGCCAGTTCTCCTATGCTATCCTGTCTAGGATAGGGGGCACATGCTAAGTAAAGGGATTACAGTTTCTATTTATTATTTATATTTTTTTTAAATGTAAAAACATGCAGGAACTTAGAGAGAGAGTCCTGCCTCCCCTTGATTGACACCTCTTCCTGTAAGAAGCAGTGAAGCAAGAGATGAGTCCCCCAAAAAAACAATTCCCCTGTGATGCAAATGATTATGATCGAAGTACTGCAGCTGCATCCCCCACCTCCCCAATATATTGTTTATTACTTCATACATTTTTCTCACTGATGAAGTTTCTAAATGAGCGCAGGCAGGCAAAAAGTACAGCTTCCTGTTGGAAAGTTGTAAATATACCCTATTTTCATATAAAATATGTCAGAAGTTTTGATGGGTCAGGGCACGGTCTTATGCTTCATTCTTCGGCACAATTTATTTACTGCTGTCTGGCAAAAGACCGCTCCTAAACATTAAACTCTTCTCGTGCATTGAGCCAGGGATTGAAGCGCATAACTCACTTCTAGCTTGTGTTAGAGATCAGTTGGGGGTCTGAACATCCAGACCCTAATTGATCCAAACTTTTAACCTCTGTATGACATGCCAAAACTTTTTTCTAATCAAAGGGACACTTTAAACATAACTAAATCTATAATGCAAGATACATATTAACATGGATGACAAAGAAATAGAAAATGAAAATGGTTAGATCCATTTGCATGCTTTGTAGTGTCCCCGGGTTATTTGTTTTTAATACCTGCTTTCAGGAAGAAGGTAATGAATCCAACCAGTACTTTCACAAACACATTCAAAGCAATTGAAACAAGTCTTCATGATGCCTAGAGGTTATACTGTGTAATATATTTGTTGTAGAATAAATATTCTGTTGTTCAGTGACCATGTAACAATTTGACTCATTTAACTGCAGTTTTCTGTGTCGAGTTCTCTTTAAGTAGCCCATAAATTAGCTGATAGTTAAAGACATGGTCTAAAGGAAGCAGTGTCCTGCTGTCTGCTGTTTTTTATGTTGGTTTATAAACTAATTGTGGGACCTATTTTTCATGGACATTTTCCCAGTAATTTGATTATTTGCCCAAAGCTGAAGCCATGTTTAAATATTGACACAAGTTGCTTCTGGTCAGGGTACACCGCAGTGCTCCAGTGCAGTATCGGTTAATGAGGCATCCCAAGATACACAGCTGGGGAAATGGTTTATGTTTGTGTAAGCTCGCTGTTAATCGCCTCTAACTTACTTCTGGTTAACAGAGCAGTCATTCTATGCTATAAACCGCAGGAGGTGCTGGGACACTCCTGACTCTTTGTACATTGCCATGCAGGTGTATTACTCCCCATTTGTCTTTGACAAAAGTTCCTTTTTTCAGTTGTTACTAATAAACAATTTAAAATATTTTTTTTTTTTTCAATCTATTTTTTTTTTTTTTTCATTTGAAATTGTAAATAAAATAATAGCAAATATAGACAAACAATTGCCTTCCCTTTGGCATCCTGGGGCTGCTTCTAAACCCCTCTGCAAAACACTCCTGGGGAACTTATGTTGGGTCTTCAGTTCCTTTGTAGCAGTCACTATGGTAGAAAGGAAATAATGGATCAAATAAATGGCTGTATGTGTAATATAAGAATTAGCTAAATACTCATAAAAAGGGGTTCCGAACAGGGGTGATATGTCCCCTGTTAAACTTATATCAGTCAAGATGGACCCTTAAAGATGTAAAGGTTTTAAGAATTTTATTGGGTCACCAGTTTTCCTGACAACATGATCAAGGACTGTGTGACTTCCATAGAGTCAGTCCTGGGGGCCTAGAAAAGGACCTCATGGCTCTCTATAAGCTAACACTGCTGTTTGGACACACAGGTGGAAATAAATAAAAGTTTGCACCAAAAAAATGGTATGCATGTTATTAGAAAGATTTTTACAAGAAAGTGTACAAAAGAATTGAGATTTGGGCAATTTTGGGCCATTAGGAATGCTTAGGAGAGAAAAGGAGGTGGCTTTGTTAAAAAGGGATGCTTCTCAAAGGGGGAGATTTATTTAAGGGTGCAAAATGTACACTGGTGTAAACTGCCCACAGCAACCAATCACAGCTCAGCTTTAATTTTTCCAGAGCTAAGGGCTGAGCTGTGATTGGTTGGTATGGGCAGTTTACACCAGTGTATGTTTTACACCATTTAATAAATCTGGGCCAAAATGGGCCACTTTTTGGCCCAAGTAGAATGTGCCTTAAAAAGAATTTTTGGTGAAATATTTTCAAATTTTCTATTTATATTATAAAATAGTCCTAAAATCTTGCCGTTTTCATTCTCACCACTAGGGCTGAATTTAAGCTGAGACTTCCTGTTGTGTCTTTGTGACATTAATAGATAGAGGAGACTATAGAATTTCCCTGTGGAATGACCTCTGCAAAGGTCACAGCACACGATCAATGATGTTTCACATTCATCCCAAGAGGAAAGACCTTATCTATTGTCATCTATGTCCATGAGCCTTATTGTAAAGCATGTTATTAATGCTGTTAAAAACAGTTATTTATTTAGCTCTCCCAGTAGAGATAATTTATTATGGGTACTCTTATGTAAGTGCTCTGCAGATCTCCCTCACGCCTCAGACTGGCGGGTGCTTGGTGGAGATGTGTGCCACTTTCCAAGCATCCCTGAGAGCTGGTGTGGATTTGTGGTTTAATTTGCAACTTTTTTTCCCCTTAAATCACATTTAATAAATTCTATTTGTAAAGCAGCCTGACTAGTATAGTGGCTGAGCGGCGTAGTGTTTATACATGATCTGATCATTAAGGGGTTAAACTCTGTGTCCTTGTTTTCCATGTTGCAGAACTATATGCATCTGCACATGCACATTTATAGTTATTGTATATGAACACAGAAAGTCATCGTTCTGTCCAGGCTCTTAAATCCATGTCACACTGGTATTTGAACTCCTAATTTTATTCAATTCTGAGTTTTTACTGTTTGACAATTTGTTTTCAATTATTTACTTCTCCTTTTACACCAGTCATGAATATTTTATCCTTTTGTTAGCCCTGTTAATTTGCCAATTTTCCTTAGAGCAAAGAGCCACAGTGATTTAAATGTTTCATTCTAGTTGGGGAAGAGAAATGGCCCTTTTTTATCATTACTGTTATGGGCTTGTGCTCAGAATGATACTTTTTATGACCGGCGGTGTGGAGTCTGTAATGGAATTGCAGAGTGGATAGTATAATATACAGATATTGACTTCCATTAAGCCGAGCAGTGTGAAGGCTGGAATACATTATATATAAAATATATTTTTTAAAACATAGTTGCAAAGTCGAGCATCTGAAGGGAAGGCTCCAAATATGTTCAAGATAGAAGAAAAGTTATGGGTGAATTAATAGAGATGTGTGCCTATATTGATGTAGAATGTGATGAAATAGATTTAATGTTGATAAAGGGACTGTACATACATCTATCTGCCGAAAGAAGGAAAGCGACAACAGCGTTATGTTCTTCCACAAAAAGCTATGTATTCATCAGCAGTTGTACACAAATAAAGCAGAGCTTAATGTGCACCGTAGCTGCTTTCTTTGTCCATTGTTGTAATTCCACAAACTAATATAGTCCATTAGGTTTGCCTGCAGTCCCATGGAAGACCCACAGATAACCCATGGTGATCTCACAATCTCACCCATTGTTTTGTCATACAGCACACATTGAGCATACATAAATGACAATTCTCACTGTCTTTTATTCAGTTTATATGTATGATTTTTTCCCCTAGTATTTCCTGTAATGTGTAAACTGCACCCTGGAGAATGGGTTATTCTTGTGTTATTGAGTTATTCATTTTATGTTTACTGTATAATGAAATGTGTTTCCATTCCAACAGACGTGGCATTGTAGACTAAATATACATTGTGATGGCTATGGCTATAATATAGTGGCCAATTTCTATAGTGGCCAATTTCTTATATGTCAGCCAGCGCTTGATGCCATACAGCCCACAGTCTCACTTATTCAAAAATTGCATCATTCAAAAATGATGTCAGTTGTCCCTCTGCCCTGAACAGATTGGCCCAGTGAAGATTAAAGCAGCCAAGCATGCCCCTTTACACTGCTGATGAGCGCAACACGAACATGCACAAGTCCACCGATTATCAAATGCAGAGACTTTTAGGTTCGGAACATGAATTAGAGTTGCGCCCATCACTAATTTAAATGGAAAAACTCAAGCCACTTTTTAAAGGTTAAAGTTGTATGTTTGTGCTGGTTTTGGGGTTATAGTAAAAATTATGAATAAGGCTGCATTCACACGCTCCATTTTGCACAGAACACGGACGTGGAATGCCTGTAACGGACTACCCCCCCCCCAGCCAGTCAGCATCTGTGATAAGATGCTGGGAGCGGAGCAACTGTATGCATATGCGCCGCACCATAGTGACAGAGCGCGTCACGTATGAATACAGTTCCCCCATTCCCAGCATCTTATCACAGGGGGCGGGGTCTGCGGTTATGCTGTGGGCGGGGCTAAGTAGCACTGTTGCCGTGAAGCCCCCCCACTTAGCACAATCTGCAGTTGATAAAAGATGACTTTTTACTGGAACAAGCATCATGGTGTATGATATAAAATAAGGTATGAAAACTGTTAAATTTCAGGTCAGAATGCAAAAAGGGGGTGACAGTGTCACTTTAAGGATTGTCCTTAGATAATCATTCATTTCAGTACTCGATTCCCAAGTGGGCAATACTGCATGCTGACCCTGAACAAGAAGGTGCTGCAAGGGGGACTGGAGCTCCGTAATGCATGTGGCGGCATACTAGTCGCTCCTCAGAATACCCCTTAATTAATTCCTCACTGTATACAAACTCTGTTCTCATTGGAACTATATGCAATGGGTTTAAAATCTCCCTTTCCCCTGTTTCTGTACAATATTCCTATACTGAGTGCAACAAACTTGGATGCCTCATTCTCTATTCACTGCATTTGTTAATACTATTATAGGTTATTGACGGTACATCACAGAATTCCCCTCCATCATGCTATCTCTCATAATTTCTAATATCTAATAATATATTACTTTATTTGGATGCTGCTTGAACCAACTACTTTCAAGTTCAGTCTCTTATCTAGCACTCACTGTACCATCATAAATCTTTTGCCATGCTTAGATACTGAGAGTTGAATTGGATTAAATGAATTGGTAAAAGACAATGAAGAAGCAGACTGCTGAGTGGACAAATGTCCTTTTTTCAACTTTTGACAGTATAGTTAGTGTCCTATATCATCTAGAAGAATAAGCAATTTTTCAAGAGTAGAGACAGTAAGGAAGTGAAACACAGCCTTAATCTCAAAGTCATCTAAAATGGAGTATAGCTGCACAGAATTAAAGGGAAACTCTGATATAGTGCTTTCGAGTTTTAACTTTCTGTCTGTTGGTGGAAGGCAAGCATTTTCTCATCCAGGATGCAAATGCTACAAAGCAGGGTCTAGGCAAGATTTGTTGGGCGTCAAGGCTGTGGTGCTTTAACCCTTTGAGGACCAGGCCCAAAATGACTCAGTGGACCGCGCAAATTTTGATCTTTGCGCTTTCGCTTTCCCCTTCTAAGAGCTCTAGCACTTTCAGTTTTCTATCGCAAGGCCATGTAATGGCTTATTTGTTACAGGAATAGTTGTACTTTGTAATGGCGTCTTTCATTTTACCATAACATGTATGATGGAATCCCAAAATTATTATTTATGAAGATATAAATAGGTGAAATCGTAAAAAAGAATGCAATATGGTAACGTTTGGGGGGTTTCTGTGTCTACTTAATGCACTATATGGTAAAAGCGACATTATACTATTATTCTATAGGTCAGTCCGAACACAACCATATGCAGGTTTACACAGATTCTCTAATGTTATATATTTTTCCTTTTTTTTGGCAATTAAATATTAATAAAATGGTCCTATTGTGACGCTTATAACGGTTTTATTTTTTTACCTATGGGGCTGTCATTTTTTCCGCCATGATCTCTAGTTTTTATTAATACCATATTTGTGAAGATCGGACGTTTTGATCACTTTTCATAATTTTTTTTTATATATAATGTAACAAAATCAGTAATCCGCGCACTTTTTCCCCTCTTTTCGTGTACGTCGTTCACCGATTGCAATGACACTTGTTATATTTTAATAGATCGGACAATTACGAAAGCTACGGTATATTATATGTTTATTTATTTATTTTTATATGTTTTATTTATATAATGGGAAATGAGGGTGATTTAGACTTTTGTTGGGGGAGGGGTTTTGGGGTTGTGTGTTAGTGATTTTAACCTTTTTTTTTTTTAATACATTGTAAGTCCCTTTGGGGGACTTGTTCATACAATACTTTTATTTTACACACTGATCACTGCTATGCCATAGGCATAGCATTGATCAGTGTTATCGGCGCTCTGCTTATTGAACCTGCCTGTGCAGGCTAAGTGACCAGAGCGCCGATCGGACCGCACAGAGGCAGGTGAGAGACCTCCGGCAGTCCGTCTTACCGATCAGGACCCCCGCAGTCACACTGCGGGGGTCCCGATTGGTAAGTGACAGGGGACTCCCACTGTCACTTACACTTAAACGCCGCGGCCGCAATCGCGGCATTTAAGGAGTTAATGTCACGCTGCAGCGCGATTGCTGCAGTGTGTCATTAATGGTGAGGTACCGGCTGCTGATTTCAGCCGGCCCCCACCTGCTTTGAAGCGCGCTCCGCTGCGGAGCGCGCTTCATAGCTCAGGACGTACCGGTACGTCCAGGGTCGTCTGGGGACAGACTTCCAGGACGTACCGGTACGTCCTAGGTCGCCTAGGGGTTAAAGAGCCTCCTTCCTCAGTCTGCAAATTTCAGCATAGAGATTGGCAGATTTATAATGATTCATGTTATTGTACCCTTTGCTCATTTCTAAATTGATTCCCAAGACAATGCAGTTTACAGCATGCCCAGCAATTCCATATATTGCTCACTTTAAGAGCGGACTCAGTACCTGCCTAAGTTATAAGACTGTATTCTGCCATGCAAGCAGAACGGTAGGTACCCTTTAAGGAATTTAAGTTCTTTTAAAAAAAAAAAAAATTAGCACTAAGCTTAAAGGGGTTGGCCACTTTATAGTAAAATAGGTCAGTACAAAGTATTAGTAAGTGTGCTCAATGTATATACTGACAGGGGCTCCCTGTGTACCTCATAGAGCTAATATCAGACTCCCCTTCACCAGGCTGGGCTGCCCTGCTCTGTTTTGTTTCAGTCCACAAAATGGCCGACATGGAGGAGCATGTGACCATGCCCTGTCCACTGTGTTCTCCATAGACATATACAGGCTCAGTGGTTGGACACTAGGGGGCGGGGCCTGGTCACATGCTCCTCCATGTCAGCAATCTTATGGACCAAAACACCACAGAGCCTGGAGGAGGGGAGTCTGATATTAGCTCTATGAGGTACACAGGGAGCTGCTGTCAGTATATACAGTGAGTACACTTAGTAATACTGTACACTGACCTATTTTACTATAAAGTGGCCAACCCCTTTAATTAATATCCTTTTGAAAATGTAGAAAATGGTTCTTTGCTCACAGTAAATGATTTGTTGTAAAGTGTGCCTCCAGTTATAAACAAAGCTCTATAAATCAATATTAAAAGTAAATATGATTGTCATAAAGACAAGGCACCAGCTCATTGGAAGATCAGTTACTGCTGCTGCGTATAGAAGTTTAAAGGGAATCCGTCAGCTGCAATTCACATCCCAGTCCGCTGACACTATTAGGTCAGGGAATCTGTCTGGGTTTCCAGAACATATTTTTTTTTATAAGCTTATGATTATTTTTAAGCTCTTTAAGTGTAACTAGCTTGGGACACGGCTTCCAGATATTAATAAAGCAGGAAAGGGAAGGGGCACTCTAGCTTACAGCTCTTCAGGAGCTTGGAAAAGTCTTTTTGACTTTGTAATGGAGAATAAATGTATTTTTCTACATTTTGGAAGCACAGATATATGAATGGGTACTATGTGTCTCCTTGACATAACAGCTATGTAACCGTGTCAGCAGTTTGGAACGTGAATTGCAGCCAATAGATTCCCTTTAAGGAGAGTGGGGGAAGATGAGGGAGCAGCTACAAAAAGAGACAAGCATATGCTGGTGTTCTACTAGAAAGTGTTCTGCTTTCTCTCCTACCTCAGTTTTCCTCAAAATACCTTGTTTTCAAAATTAGCAAGTAAGCAACTTTTAAAATAAGAGAGTTGTGAAAAGGACTCCACCTGAGTTAGCACCATAAAAGTCCGTATTGCCAAGTGGTTTTTCTATAATCACAATATTTAGGTCAGTGTAATTAGTGCTGTGGTGTTACTTCATATACAGCTTGAAGAGTCACCTCAGATTGAGCCTAGCAAGAATGATAGAGCTTATCAATGTAATCGTCTTCCTAAGAAAGATTCAGTCACCCTTTAAATTAAATTTTCAATCACTTGGTCTCTAATTAAAAAAATAAATCGGTCTCCAGTTTCTTGAGGTCCATTTAATGTTAACCTCGCGTGTAATTATCTTTCTTCCCCATTGTTCTAGTCCATTCTTTATTGTGACATTCTCACCTAGGCAGTGTTTAAAATAAGGGGTTAAATGTGCAACTTATTTGTAATTTCATCGGATATGATTTGGATGGACAATATTAAATGTAACTTAGTTTTCTAAAACATCCCATAGACAATGTAAAAATTCTCATATAGACTTAGGATCTTAATTATGGGCTATTTCTAAGGCTCCATGAAAATCTCAATTAGTAAAGACTGAAATATGCCATCATTGCCATACAACTTTATACCCTCCATTTTATATTGAGACATAGGGATGTTTTTATAGTTGGTAAAATACAGTAAAAACATCATGCCATGTTCCAATCAATGCCATATTTTAAGCTGTTCTTCCAAAGATGACTGGTTATAGGGTAAAAAAGCTCAGTTATAAGATACTCGGTGTACCTGCATGCAGATTGGGAGTTTATGTTATTGTATTTTAAATTAGAATTTTAACCAAATTCTTCCATGTGGGTAATGGAAATCTAAATTACATCTCAGGTGCAAATGGAATAGAATTTAAGCATTTTAATAATAAATGAGGAACATGTCATCCTTTTACTTTACATACGTTTAACCATTTCCTAACCTTGAATTGTACTGCATCATTTTCAGTGCACCCACTAGCATGAGGATGAGTTGCATCCTCCTTAGTCATCTTTTGGTTAGGTAGAGGACTTTCTTGCCATTCTGCCTTTTGGTGCTGCATATTTTCTAGTGTTTCATTGCTCCTACACCTCCCTTCCAGTCATGCTGAGTCTATTATCTGTATTGTCTGCTTTCAACAGCTAGCACTTGAATCACGAGAGCTTTAAAAATATTCTGAGAGCATGATAATGAAAATTGAAATATAATTAGACATGTGACAGTAGAGCCGCTCACATGTAGTGTCATGGTGTTTTTTTTTCCCCCGCTACCCACATGTCACATCAATGACGAGATTACATGTCTTTAAAAGTATACTGTGCGTTATACTACAATTAAATGTTAAAATTACATGATATCTCCTTGGAATGCTTTGCAAATAAATAGCTATAGCTGCTTTACATATTTAGAGAAGAGAGCTGGACCATAATACTGATATATCTGTAATATTCACATCAAATATCACATCTTATAGTGAATATACCATCAGGTACATCACTTCTTTTTTTTTTTTTTTACCTTAGTTGATCGGTGCTGGCGCAGAGATGTCTGTTGCGCTGTCCTTTTTTTGAATTGCCACCTATTTCCCACGCTTAGCGCTGGTCTTTTCCCGGAGCACTGGGTGCCAGCCCACTGGCCCCCAGTGTGAGGAAACACCCTCCTCTCTCTGATGGGGCTCCATTATCGTGCGGGTCTGTGCTCAGGAAAAGATAGACACTGTCCGCCAATTGATTAAAGTTAAAAAGAAGCAGCAATGTATAGTACCTGATGGTACATTTGCTTTAAGCTGTTTTTCCATTGTTAGGACAATAGTTTTCTGAATACTAATTCTGAATACATGGCCAAATACATTTTAGTGCAGAAATCATTATGGTCGAATCAAGCATAATCTGTGCCATGCAATGCTTTGTCATACATAGGAAATTCCTACCTGTTACCATTAAATGCTAGCAATAGTAATAAGGTAAAGGCATAACAGTGGTGGTGGGTTCAGTTTTTTTTTTTCTGAACGGTGCTGTATTTGCTGATTGCAATGGCAGAAACAGCTAAAGCTAAACATACACATGAGTTGAATGTTCAGCTGACTCCGACATTGTGAGGGTGACCTAAAACATAATAACATTTTATGACTATTGTAACTCCCTACTAATCGTTCTTCCTTTCTCTAAGCTCTCCCCTCTCCAGTCTATCCTTAACACAGCAGCCAGGCTCATCTTCCTTTCCACGTCTCACCTTTGTGCCAGTCACTGCACTGGTTACCCATTAAGTTCAGAATTCACTTCAAACTCCTCACCCTCACCCATAAAGCTCTCCACAACTCTGCCCCTCCATACATCTCCTCCCTCATTTCCACCTGTCATCCTACCTGTGCTCTAAGCTCTGCTAATAATCTAACCCTAACATCTTCGATAATCAGAACCTCCCACTCCCACCTCCAAGACTTCTCTCGTGCTGCACCAGTTATCTGGAACGCCCTACCCAAAGACCTCAGACCCATTCCCAACACTCACAGTTTCAAGCATGCCTGGAAGACTTATCTCTTCAGGCTCGATTATAACATTCCCTAAACTTGTTCGCCCTTCTGTTGTCCCCTCACTCTATATCTCTGATGGTTCCATGCACTTTATACTTTTTGCTCGCAATCAGACATCGGAGTGTGACTGGCCTAACCTGTTCTTTACAACTATGTACAATTGCTGGACCACGAACAAATAAAGCACTTGTGCCTGGTGTTGACCCCAGTTGTAATCTGTAAGCTCCAATGAGCAGGTCTCGTATACACTTTGTTTTTTTTATTTTATTTTCATTTATTCTAATTATTTAACTATATATTATGTAATCTATACAAATAATAATAATAATAATAATAATAATAATAATAATAATTATTATTATTATTATTATTATTATTATTATTATTATTATTATTATTATTATTATTATCATTATTATTATTACTATGGTGGCAAAGAAACATGGGTCCCTACAAGATTTTCTTCCTAAGTAGAGGAGGATATGGGGTGTGGAGTTCAACATGCCTAAAACATTGTTCATCAGACAGAATGTAAATGACAGTGGCTTATTCCTCTGTCCGGAATGAAATGAACATACATGCTTGGCTCAACTATTTCTATCAACTCAGCAAATAAATGTATGACTGTAAAATGAGACCAGGCCCAGTAAGTTTGGTGGCTTACCCCCAGCTGGACATAGCCTGACATCATGATGGGTTAAGGGGGTAAGCGAGACTGTAGATAGACAAGAGGGTAGCATTTACACTGGACTTCAGACTGATCGGGAGAAACATTTACACTAGACTGTGGACTGACTGGGGCTCGGTTCACACTTGACTGTCGACTGACCAGAGGCATTGTTTACACTAGACTCTAGATTTACCAGGGTAGTGTGGACTAACCAAAAGTGGCATTTACAGTTGACTGTAGACTGACTGAGGACACAATACTGTAATAATATAATTGATGGTAGCACTATTTCTAAACTTCAGTATATTGAATAGCACTATATGCATAAAAATATTCTCTATACCTTGTGCTTTTCTGATCTCATTTAGGCTGTTATTTTAAGTAATACAAACACTTTTTAAGGTAGAACAGGATTTTAAATCTGAACTGTAAAGGCGGAAGGTGGTAATTATTATCATTCTGTTAAGTATTCCTTTCATTTAATGATTGTGCCCCCTTGATTGTTCTCATTTGTGAATAAGTGAGTGCAGAGGCCACGCTCCACTCATCTGCTACATATTAAGCTCAGATCCTCTCTTTCCACATTATTATACGTTTTTAGTCTTTATTACATTGTTGAATATTTTATAGTTGCCCATCTGACAATGAACTGTAGATATTACATTTGTTTTAATATAAATCATACATTGTTTGTACATGGTTAAAAGACAAGAAACTAAATGAAAAAAGGATATTTTTGGATATATTGCAGAAAAGGGCTGTAGGCGGTATTAGTATGAGATTACACACAGAAAAAATTTGCATCATACTTTGGAGATGGGGATACTGTATGGAAGTTGCTCTGAGAATGTTAAACTCCTCTTCTGAATATATTCCTGGAACCACTACTCACTACAGATTGAGGCCTTTGAGCAAAACAGTGGGTGTGTGGCCCTTCTCTCTATTGTTTCTCGAGCTGATGATGAAGCCAAGAATTGTGCCTTGTAAGGGTGCGTTCACACCTACAGGATCTGCAGCAGATCTGCAGCAGATTTGATGCTGTGTTCAGTTATTTAAATGAAATCTGCTGCAGAAAATCAGCTGCAGATCCTGTAGGTGTGAACGCACCGTAAAGGTTATTATGTGCACCGGTAAATCTTAACACCCAAAGAGCTCAATATCACACTTTCCTACATGCTGAATATCGATTCATGATTATGCAGTCCCTACTGTTCCATCTGAAAAAAAAAAAAAAAGAATCAGACTTCCACAGTGCCAGCAGCAGAGAGGAGCAGTCTAGGAACAGAATAATCATCTTGTTTTTTTGATTTGCGTCTCCATAGCAAAATGTCTATACAGAGTAAACCGTACTAGCTAGTGGAAGTACTCCTGTGTAGACTACACAGTCTATGCTGTCTACAGTCTACACACCATGTAGACCAAAGAGAATGTTTATTTCTTGTTCTACAATATGTTTATTCCACTATAGTAAAAGAATACTGGAATAAGGCTGAGCTGAACTATTGTGACACAGCTGGGTCTGTTAGTTCATGTCCTTGCTGCTGGTAGAACTCTCCAGTCATGTTAATTTTTTTGTGGTCTTTACTAAAAAAAAAAAAATGAAAGTTTTAGCCATGACATTTCAACTTCCAGCGACCCCGCCGATCAGGTGATTGACAAAACAATGTCCCCAGTATTAATGTACAGAAGCTTGATGCCTTAGCACTGTACACTGTTTGTAGTGGTGGTGCTGTGTTACTGCAGCAGTTTCAATTTACGTCAATGGGAGCTGTCCTGCAGAAACTCAGCCCTTAAAATACTGAAAGAAAAAACAAAAAACACTTAAAAAAGTGCAACATTCTAAGGTTTTAAGTGATTCTTTCTTCATATGAATTAAAGGGATTGTGTGACAAAGAAACTGATGCATATACTGATGCATTATGTTAAATGAAACACATTTTAAATGTACAAGGATTTAAAAAAATATAGTATAGTTTAAAATAAATGTATAGACAACCCCCATGTGCCTGCTTTTTTTGACAACCTTAAATAATAAAACTACACCCAGTGCAGAATCGTAAAACACAATATATTTGCCACTGATAGGAATAAGTATCTGGCTGCTGAATAAAAATATTATTCCCGAGTGTATGTCTTAGTAAAACTGTGGTCAAAATTCAAGACAAATGCATTTAGTCCTTAGAATCTTGTGTCTCCACACATGTATGCCACTCAAGACACCAAAAAAGATCCTCTAGGGAAATGCATCTGCCCTTGGAATCATGCCTTTTTTGCTGTGGTAAGTTATAATATACACTATGTACGGATATAAGAGGGCACACTAAACCTGTGTCTTTTACCTGATTTTTTTGATGTCCTGAGTTCTTATGATGATGTCCTGTTGAAATGCATAAACAGGCTCTATACTGTATATATTCAAGTAAATGATCTGGAATTGTCTTGAATTTCCACCACAATTATAATAATATAATGCACTTCAGGGGATGATATTTTTATTGAGCATCCTGCTACTTATTCCTATTGGTGGCATGTATATCGCAAGAAAATTGTGCTCAGTGTACTTTTACTGTTTGATTTTATGAGATACAGTATATGTGAGAGGAGTACATGGTCTTTTCCAAACACCTAGCAGCACATATTGTATACAGTGCTTGTTTAGATATCCCAGTAAACCTTATTAGGAAAGGTGGGGTCTCGTGTTTTGGTATTATTTAATAATCTGTTGCCCTAGGTTATGGATCACTTTTGGGCATCCACTAGCTTGGATCACGCTCTTGGATCATGCGCTGTTCTCCTCATCTGTCCCATTAGTACTGGCAGTTGGTTTTCGCTTTACTTGCAAGAAAGAGAAGTTGTGGGAAAGTGTCCGCATTGTTACATGGCAACAATAGGGTCACTGTTTAAAAAGGAAACCAGGAAGATGAATAGGGAATAAAAAGCAGCACAGGGATCTAAGTTACTTTACTAAAAATAGCACATTTGTTCTCTTATACATATAAGAGTTTATGTTTAGTACACATATGATATTATCTTATAATTGATATAAGAAAGAAACCTATATAATACAACACATATTTACACATGTTTTTTGAGCAGGAACAAAATGTATGGGTATCTATGAGAAGTAGAAAATAAATGGCACAACCTGGGTGAAAAACACCACACCTAAAGCATGCTGTGCTTTCAAAGCCATTTCCATCCGTTATAAAGAAAAGTCACAATCCTGGTTTTAGTGGACCAGAATTATAACTTTTAACCCCTTAAGGACAGAGCCAATTTCGATTTTTGTGTTTTCAGTTTTTCCTCCTTGTGCTTAAAAGGCCATAGCACTGGCATTTTTCCACCTAGAAACCCACATGAGCCCTTATTTTTTGCGTCACTAATTGTACTTTGCAATGACAGGCTGAATTTTTGCATAAAGTACACTGCTAAACCAGAAAAAAATTCAAGTGTGGTGAAATTGAAAAAAAAAAACGAATTTTGTTTATTTGGGGGAAATGTGTTTTTACGCCATTCGCCCTGGGGTAAAACTGACTTGTTATATATGTTCCGCAAGTCGTTACGATTAAAACGATATATAACATGTATAACTTATATTGTATCTGATGGCCTGTAAAAAATGTAAACCATTGTCAACAAATAAACGTCACTTAAAACCGCTCCATTCCCAGGCTTATAGCGCTTTTATCCTTTGGTCTATGGGGCTGTTTCAGGTGTCATTTTTTGCGCCATGATGTGTTCTTTCTATCGGTACCTTGATTGCGCATATACGACTTTTTGATCGCTTTTTATAAAAATTTTTCTAGATTTGATGCGACCAAAAATGCACAATTTTGCACTTTGGGATTTTTTTGCGCTGACGCAGTTTACCGTGCGAGATCAGGAATGTGATTAATTAATAGTTTGGGCGATTACGCACGTGGCGATAGCAAACATGTTTATTTATTTATTTACTTTTATTTATAACCTGGGAAAAGGGGGGTGATTCAGACTTTTATTAGGGGAGGGGGCTTTTTACTAATAATGACACTTTTTTTTTTTACTTTTACACTTATACTAGAAGCCCCCCTGGGGGACTTCTAGTATAAGTGCTTTGATCTCTCATTGAGATCTCTGCAGCATAGATATGCTGCAGAGATCCATGAGATCGGCACTCGTTTGCTTTCGGCTGCTGCAGCTGGAAACAAACGAGTGCCGAGCCGGGGACGGCGCCATCTTGGAGCAGTCCCCGGCCGGCTTCAGTTACGGAGATCGCTCCTCCGGGATAACATCCCGGAGGAGCGATCTCCTCCACTAGACACCAGGGAAGTGCTGCGTCCGGTAATCGGATGCAGCTGTCATGTTTGACAGCTGCATCTGATTACTGTATTAGCGGGCACGGTGATCGGACCGTGGCCGCTAATACCAGCGGTCCCGGGCTACAAGTGGCACCCGGGACCGCCGCGGTTCAGAGCGGGGTCGCCGCGCGGCCCCGCTCTGAACTCCCTTACCGGCATCAGGGCGTAAATTTACGCCCGATGTCGTCAAGGGGTTAAACCCAGGTTTATTTTTATTTTTTTATGCGTGTTCCTGCCTGTAGGGAAAACCCTTTAAAGTAAACCTAAATAAAATAAAATATGCAAAGAGAAACGTGGATAATGTCTAAAATGGGTGATTTTTTTTAAGCATAAACTTTTTTTCCCTTAATTTAATAACTATAATCTCTAAAGGAAGGTTAGCCCAAATTTCCCCTCACATTTTGATAAGCAAATTGTAGTGATGTCGTGCATGCCGTATCCTGCACGCTGCAACAAGAACAGCAAGCTGAATTACCTATCAGTAATACGCTTCTTGGCTTCTTCTCTTGGTGTGATTGATGTGTCTTGAGCAAGTGTTGGATGGTGCTCACTCTCCTGGCTTTAAAGAGATTGAAATGAAAGTGTAAATCATTCTGCGTTGCATGTGCCAGATAGGTAGAGCGGCTGCTGCCTTCCTGGCCGATAGACTGACACTGCATCTGCAGACGGCTGAGCGGGTGACATCAGCACAAAATATGCACATTCACCAATGGTTGCGGGAAAATGCTGAGTGAGTGATTGGTTCCCCACTGAACTGCACATGGAGACATGAGCTGAAAGTTAATACAATAGCATCACAAAATACAAGAGAGTCGAGTGCCTGCAAGTCATACTGATGTGCAGCACGTAGCAGCATGCCTTTGTGAAGAGGGCTGCCTGAGTATTGTTCTACTCTACCAAGCTATTCAAGATGCACTATGAAGCCTCCTCATGTGTCAGGCAGGGAAATGGTTTACGTTCAGGACCAAGACATTTCTATACTGCGTAATTGTTTCTGTTCTATTATTCTGTTAAATGAATGCTATATATAATATATATATTTTTATTTTTTTTTTATTTGTTTTTACGGGGGAGAAAAATAATCTACGACACAATGTATAAGAGCACACACCTTTATCTTAATCTACATTTTTTTCATTATCACCATCTATCTTTTGTCTGATAAATAACTGTCTGTATTAACATGCTGAATATTACCCATCATCAACACATCATCCCTGATGAACCTATCTGGTTTTGCTAGAGGGAGATGGAAGCTAAGAGGAGGCTTGTAAAGTCTATAATTTCCATTTATTCTACATATTAGAGCCCAATGATCCACTAAAGATAAAGAATTATCCTTACTTTTTGGTTATGAAGGGGCTCGTTTACTTCTAAAGGAAACCTATCATACTGCATGTAGTCTGATCTACCAATATGCTGTCATAGAGGAGGAGAAGCTGAATGGATTGATATATATATATATATATATATATATATATATATATATATATATATATATATATATATCTTTATGAGAAACCATCCAGTATAACTTATTATTTATTGATAAGTGGGTTGAGCAACGTTGTCCACTGGACTCTTAAGAATTGAATGAGCAGGGATTTCTATCAATAAGTTATAAATTATATAGAATTGTTTCCCACAAATACATACATATCAATCTGCTCAGCTCCTCCTTTTCTATAACATGATACTGATAGATTAAATAGCATTTTCACGTTGACAGGTTCGCTAAATGATTGTTTTATTAGATGACTGCTTTATTGGACACATTTAAAATATTGGTTACTTAAAGGGGTATTCCCATCTCAACTAATATAATTAAACTTTTAGAGTTTGGCAAGTTAAATATTTTTGCAAACACATTTAACTTAGTTCAGTTTCCTTTTCTCTTCCTGTGTTAACAACTTGTTACTGACTACCTCTGCTGTAAAGGCAGTGGTCGCTAATATATGTACATATAGCTGTAGTATACATATTTATGTATTAGGCTATGTTTACACAACGTATGAGAATGGCCAATCTCTGAAAAGATCATCCCGGCAGGCCGGTGCGGCCGCATGGTTCTGATGCATCAGGCCGCCTGCATCAGAACTCTTCACTGCACACTATGGAGCAAGCGGCTGGAGCCGCTTACTACACAGTGTGCACTGACATGGGTTTCTGCGTCCGCTATTCAATGAATAGTGGCCGCAGAAAACTGACGTCAGTTGTTTGCAGCGCTGCTTGGGGTCCCGGCCGGAGCGTATTTTATGTGTATACGTTCCGGCCGGGATCCCATACACAGCAAGCGAACGTATCTTTTTGTAATAATAATGGTTTTACGAAGAAAAAAAAAAAAAAGTGTTGTCTGAACATAGCCTTATGCAGTATATATACAGTCATGGCCAAAAGTTTTGAGAATGACGCAAATATTATATTTTCACATGATCTGCTGCCCTCTGGTTTTTATGTGTGTTTGTCAGATGTTTTTATCACATACAGAAATATAATTGCAATCATATTATGAGTAACAAAAGCTTATATTGACAGTTAGAATGAGTTAATGCAGCAAATAAATATTTGCAGTGTTGACCCTTCTTCTTCAGGACCTCTGCAATTCTCCCTGGCATGCTCTCAATCAACTTCTGGACCAAATCCTGACTGATAGCAGTCCATTCTTGCACAATTAATGCTTGCATTTTGTCAGAATTTGTTGGTTTTTGTTTGTCCACCCGTCTCTTGATGATTGACCACAAGTTCTCAATGGGATCAAGATCTGGGGATTTTCCAGGCCATGGACCCGAAATCTCTGTTTTGTTCCCTTAGCCATTTAGTTATCACCTTTTCTTTATGGCAAGGTGCTCTATCATGCTGGAAAAGGCATTGTTAATCGACAAACTGCTCTTGGACAGTTGGGAGAAGTTGCTCTTGGAGGACACTCTGGTACCATTCTTTATTCATGGATGTGTGTTTAGGCAAGACTGTGAGAGAGCTGATTTCCTTGGCTGAGAAGCAACCCCACACACGAATGATTTCAGGATGCTTTACAGTTGGCATGATGGTGGTTGGTGGTCCCTGATGTCAGAATATCAGACTGTCCCTGATGTTTTTTTCTGGAGAGAAGTGGCTTCTTTGCTTCCCTCCTTGAGACCAGGCCTTGCTCCAAGAGTCTCCGCCTCACAGTGCGTGCAGATGCACTCACACCTGCCTTCTGCCATTGCTGGGCAAGCTCTTGCACTGCTGGTAGCCCAATCCCGTATCTGAGACACTTTTAAGAGACGGTCCTGGCGCTTGCTGGTTTCTCTTGGGCGCCCTGGAGCCTTTTTTGGCAACAATGGAACCTCTCTCCTTAAAGTTCTTGATGATGCGATAGATTGTTGACTGAGGTGCAATCTTTCTAGCTGCGATACATTCCCTGTTAGGCTATTTTTGTGCAGTGCAATGATGACTGCACATGTTTCTTTAGAGATAACCATGGTTAACAGAAGAGAAACAATGATGCCAAGCACCAGACTACTTTTAAAGTGTCCAGTGGTGTCATTCTTACTTAATCATGACAGATTGATCTCCAGCCCTGTCCTTATCAACACCCACACCTGTGTTAATGGAGCAATCACTGAAACAATGTTAGCTGGTCCTTTTAAGGCAGGGCTGCAATGATGGTGAAATGTGTTTTGGGGGATAAAGTTCATTTTCTAGGCAAGTAATTGCTGTTAAGCTGATCATTCTTTATAACATTCTGGAGTATATGCAAATTGCCATTTTAAAATAGGTTAGATTCAAAGTAGACTTTGTAAAAATTAACATTTGTATCATTCTTAAAACTTTTGGCCATGACTGTACATATATCTAAATTTATGTCCGTCTGACCACTGCTTTTACAGCAAGTTCGTGGTCGGTAACCTAGACCACAACATGGTAACCATGGGAGGGAAAGAGCGTAAACATTAGGAGAAGGATGCAAGTTTGCTAAATGAATATAAAGAAGACAAAGGAGAAATATCCATCTCTACTCATACCCCTGTCTTCAGTGGATTAACCTCTATGGCTCAGGCAGGTTTATCCGAGGGAGGATAGATGCTCAGTCTATTGCAGTGATAAATGTTTCGTGCACAAATGCGCACTTCATCTGGCTGTAAGGCAACCAGGGCTTACAAGTGCCGCTAATGAATGAGCAGACAATGTTAAAATAATTAAAAACATACAGGAAGGCATTCAATTTGTTTTTTACAGTTTAGACCTAACGGTCCTACCGCATCAAAATGGCAAATTAGAGCAGCTTATTTTTGCAATAAAGTTTTATGCCTGTCCAAGGAACTTTATACTACTCAGATTTCCATTTTGTACCCCTCTCATATGGCTTATGAATCTTGGTGCCCCTCTTCCTGATTTTATGGAGGCACAATGTTCTCCAAATCTAACATTTAAATGGCGGATGTTTTTGCCTTTATAATAACGCCCACAGATACAGAAAATCATGTAGACGGTATATTAGGATTTACAAGTAATGAGATGTTAATCTTCTGTTCTTTGACCCCTATTTTTGTAAATTCTCCTGCTTTATTATATTTGCATTGTGGGCATTTTATTAAACTTCACACGTAAAGGATCCGCTGCGGATTTCATGCTGCGGATCAGCAGCGAAATCCGCTGCGGATCCAGTGCCATTCATTCCTATGAGAACACATGCTCATACATTGACATCCCGCTGCGAGTATGTGAGTTAACCCCCCGCCGCCTGCAGCCCACCGCTGAAAGCATACATTGCCTACTTGGCACCATGGCTGCATGTAAGGCTCCTGGCTCCGGTCCCGCTCAGCCAATCAGTGCTGCTAAGCCGTGATTTTTTCCCTGCACTTACTACTTTATCAAGACTTCACTTCCTGGGTAAAATGGTGATGTCACAACCCGGATCCCAGAGCTGTGTGGGCTGTGGCTGCTGGAGAGGATGATGGCAGAGGGGCACTGAGGGACACAGGGCACTGGAGGGATGCTAAGCATCCCTCTGCCATCATCCTCCCCAGCAGCCACAGCCCGCTCAGCTCTGAGTGTCAGGTCGTGACTTCACCATGTTATCCAAGAAGTGAAGCCTTGATGCAGTAGTAAGTGCAGGGACATTTCCTGTAATAAGTGTATATTGGTAATTTGTATAACTTTTGGGGGGCAATACAATACTTAAAAATTTTCGCCGGACTTCTCCTTTAAGGAAATCTGATACTACATTTGTGTCCTTCAGGGTCATTAATCATAGGAAAATGCAGGCAGTGGCTACTATTGGCAGAGTCTCATCCTGTCACTGATGCACAAAGCCACTGTCTCTCTGAGGGAGGAAGTTGCTGTTGGTGAGTGAATTGACAGTGCCACCCGCTAGTACCATGGAGACAGACCAAACGGCTTTCCCATGGGGGGCTGGGCCCCGCTGCCCCATGGGCCTCATAGCAGTCGCATGGTCTGCCTATACAGCGTTCTCCAGTCTTTTTGGGACAGTTGATATTGTAAGAATCTTACAAATGATCAGCTTATTTTGAAAGCTAAAGGTTAAAGGTTTATTTGCTCAAACTAAAATTTTAGTATAATGTCCATCACAGAAGTGGAGATTGGATTGTTCAGCCAGGACCCAAAGATGACGTTGAGGACACCAGGGGAGCATGTGGAAGTAAGAATAGGCAAAACAATCATAGGAAGCTGTTCATTTATCCTTATCTACCTGGGCCTCAGAGATGCTTTGACGCTGATCCTGGCTTAGTGATCGCTAGAGACGGTGTTCAGCAGCCCTAGAAATCATGAACAGATTACTTATGTGCTGCATTTATCTCTGTGAGCAATTAGTCAATTGCTCATAGAAGTGTTAGTGTAAAAAAAAAGTGTTTTTTTTAAATAAAAAAAAACCCTTCCCATATTAAAAGTTTAAATCATCCCCCTTTTCCTATTTTATAAAATATAATAACAAACATATTTGTTATTACCACGTGCAGATACACCCAAACTGTTTGTAAGCAGTGTATTTGTTTTCATGTTCCGTCTACTGTAGTCATGTCACATTAACTCCCATTGGTTCCTTGATTTCCCGTAAGTAATCTCTGTTTTTGTATTTTGAAGTTGCTGTAAATCTCCATTGGCTGTTTAGCTTGTGTGATTTAGTTCATGTTCTTCCTTGCTGTTATTAGGTTAGAGACAGCTAAATAGGGTCCTTTTGCATTTAATCCTGTTTGTCATTTTCTGCTTCAATCTTCCCTGCTATAATCATTTTACCTTTTGTGCCATCATTCATTCTATAATTTCTGGTTACTGTTGCTGAATTCTTCATCTTGTCATACTGCCTGTTATACTAGTCAACTCAACTGTAAATCTTAATTCTAGGACATAGAATTAGGACCAAGCGACTGCTATACTGTAGAAGTCCAGTTCTGTGATCTACTGACTGGCACCATTACTAAACTAAAATTTTAAAAGAATCCCTCATCTGTTTCATCAGTTTCTTCACTGTGCATGCGCAGAAGTGAGAAACCAAAGGTAAAAAATTAAATAAACTGATATGCAAACGGATGCTGACTGATGCAAACTGATGAGCAAAAGTCAGTTTTTTAAAGCCAAAATGCAAATGGACAATGAAAAAAAGTAAATATTTTTAAATCAGTTTGCACCGGTCTGCTCATTAGTCTTTATTCATTCAATTAATATGGACGAATCTGTTAGCAAATAAGAAAAACGTTAGTGTGAACCCAGACGTTATTCTATTTTTTGGGGAAGGGACCAAACCCATTAATTTGTCACTTTCTTACAGCATTAAACATGTAGTATAAATAATGTCTTATTTTTTATAGTTTGAACTCTGGCCAGTGCCAAACCACCTTTATCTTTTGCCAGCCACAGCTTCTTACTTTAAAGTGTACCTGTCGTTATAACTTTCAAAACCTAAATCAACAGTAGATGTGATATAAAACAAGTTTGCAATATACAAACATTATGTTTTTGTTGTTGTTATCATGCTGTAAAACAAAGCTGAACTTACCAGAAATCCAGGTCCAGTCTCCAGAAGGCAGATTTTAGACTGGTTGAATAAAAGAGACTAAACACAGGAATTCCAGCCAGTACAGAGTGTCACGGCTCAATGTGTCCATTAATCACATGACTGCCTTCTCCCTAAAGAAAGAAGATGACTTGGGAAACACGGGACTTCCTTTTTTTTAGATGCTTAGAAAGAAAAGAGTCAGAACACAGGAAGTGCCGTTTTTTTCCATGATAGCAAAAAAAAAAATATAACAATAATGAATGTATATTGCAAACTTGTTTTATATCACAACTACTGTTGATTTAGATTTTGAAAGTTATAACGACAGGTACAGCTCTGTCCCAGTCACTTGAATGGCATTAAGGTTTATCAAATGGTAATACCAAGCCAGAGATTGGTAATGTTAAATGTCAACATGTCCTATGTGTTTTTTTCCCTTGGAAGAGAAACCAGATCCAGAGAGGTCTGGTAAGAGCTTATTCCCATTTGAAATTAATATGTATTTACAGCAGAGCATCTTTATGGTGGATTTGGGAGAAATAGATAAAAAGTTTTTAAGTGTTTAAATGGCTTTATTCTGTAAGGGTATGTTCACACTGAGCAAATGTGGTGGAATTCCGCCTGCCTCAGTCTGACACTGCTTCTCTATGGGAGGGCTTGCGCGCCTCTGCTCTCCTCTGCTCTTCTCCGCTCTTCTCCACTTAAAGAATTGACATGTCAAATCTTTGAGCTGAGAGCGGTGGCGCGAGCCCTCCCATAGAGAAGCAGTATCACACTGAGGCAGGTGGGATTTTGTGGCAGAGAGTTCCACTGCAGAATTCCGCTACATTTGCCCAGTGTGAACATACTCTAAAAAAGGTGGGGTTGTCAGCTCACCATGCGTGATGCTAATTTGGTGGTTGGACTCAACCAGCTGCAGGTAAAGGAAACCACATAGGTAATGCAAATAACATCCCATGCCTTTTGCTTCATTTGAAAAAGCCTTGTGTGACCCATTTCAATTAACAGGATTACCTTGTTTATCATAGACCTAACACTAGTTTTTATGTCCTGTTTTGTAATTTTGTTTTCCATTTAATCCCTTTTTTCCTTTCGCAAGAAGAAATACTTTAATAAACATTGACTGCGGTTCTGGCTTAAAAGAGCTAACTGGGCTTGCATATTAGCTTACCCATCGTACTCTTGGCTGCAAGACGGCTATATTCTATGCCTTTGGAGAACACATTTGAGCTCTAAATGAGAAAGCCCCAAGGTGAATAAGCTGTGGCTTCTCCAAATCACAGTGCGGATAAGTAGATGTTAAAACAAGAGGCAGAAAACAATTACATTTCTTAATGGGAAATTCCAGCCTGTTTGCTTCATACAGTTATTTAGAGAGCTGGATTTGCAGTGATCAATTGCAATGTTATTCTTCCCTCAGCCTTGCTATTCGACTGAAATGGATACATTTAAAAGAAAAATGAATTGCCCTAGATGACCCAGACAATGTTTCTGCATTGTAATGATTTATCAGGAGTGGTACACAGGGGGAAATTAAACTTTACAAATAGCATCTTAATAAAGTCTGCCCTGTGACAAGCGCTATCCAGCTGGTACTTTACACATCGTACACGGACCCAATGAAGAGATTTTTTTTTTTCTCTATGAATTTCAGGAATGCTGTGTGCAATATTTCATATGTTATGCTGAGCTCATAGAGTACCATTATCTGGTCAAAGGGATTAGGCAGCTTCTACTGTACCCTTTGTTCCTAATTTATTTTCCCTCTAGTTTGCTGCCATGGTACTGTATAATGTCTGGGGCACTTGGTTAATATTAGGGTATGGTTTACAGTAGCAGCAGGATGGAATTTAGGTATTCTCATCTGCATGAAAATTTAAATGCGTTGCCGATTAGATTTTTGCAAAATGTCACCTTATATTGCAGATAGTCTGTGGATTTGGAGCTGATTTTTAACTCTAAAGGTGAAGTAAAAATCAGCAAAATTTCATAGTGAAATTTTATTGTTGTGGATTTTTCTGCACCTTTATTATGCAGCATTTATCATTGTTACACATCAATCTACAACAAATCTGAATGATTTCATCTGGATTTGGCACTGTAAACCCATGGAAACACTGCAGATTTTCTGTTGCGTTGCCACATCTGGGATATGTGGACATACTTGTATTGAACATGTAATAAAAATTTATTTTTATTTTATAATCTAAATTTACAAAACCTACGGAACATAAAAAAAAATAAATGGGGGGTGGGGGTGGACTAGCAGGACTAATATAGAGTGCTATAAAGTAGTATGGAGAGAGCCTGTAATGTATCACCAATTCAGCGGAGTGATGGTAGCAGGACCAGGTCTACCTGCATCAGTGTCAGATTTGAGGGACAGCATTTATTGGCATGTTGTAGCAATTTAAAGGGGTTGTCCAGCAAAAAAATTTTCTTTCAAATCAAGTGGTGACTTTCCGTACTTATCAGCTGTTGTATGTCCTGCATGGATCGTTGTTTTATTTTCATATTGCATTGTATAAAGTATTGTCTCTAAATGAAAATAAAACATTACTTCCTGCAGGACATACTGCAGCTGATAAGTACGTGAAGACTTGAGAATTTTAAATAGAAGTAAATTACAAATCTATATAACTTTCTGACACAAGTTGATTTGAAAGAAAATGATTTTCGCTGGACAACCCTTTTAAAGCTGACTGTGTTCAGAGTGTGTTGTGAATAACCAAGGGAGACATATTTTTGGCATAATTTACGTAGCCCCAGCACCACCACCAACTTTTTGGACTAAGTATTTTTTTATTTAATAAGTAGTGAGTGCACCATCCCATGTGCATGTTGAATGATTTTAGACTCATTTGGAACTGCAGAAAGTCCTCTGACGTTTTGCTAACATCTATATGTGCATTTCAGTTCTAAACATTATAAACCTCCCATACAGAAAAAAACAGTTTTGCCTGTTTAAAGCGACTCTGTACCCACAATCTGACCCCCCTACCCCCCCTAAACCACTTGTATCTTTGGATAGCTGCTTCTAATCCAAGATCTGTCCTGGGTTCCGTTCGGCAGGTGATGCAGTTATTGTCCTAAAAAACAACTTTCAAACTTGCAGCCCTGTGTCAAATTGGTGTGGCCTAGAGTGTGTGCCCTAGGATTGCAATGCCCCTCCGTCCCTCCTCATCACTAGGAATGCCCCCGGGCAGGATTTTTCCTATTCATCACCTGTCTAAACACTGCACAGGTGCCTTAACTATCCAGCTAATGTCAGTGTTCAGACAGGTGATGAATAGGAGAAATTGTTCTAGGGGAATTCCTAATAATGGAGAGGGTGGGGAGGAGGGACAGAGTGGTGTCGCAATGCTAGGCCACGCCAATTTGACACAGGGCTGCAAGTTTAAAAGTTGTTTTTTAGGACAGTAACTGCCTCACCTGCTGAACGGACCCCAGGACAGATCTTAGATTAAAAGCAGTTGTCCAAAGGTACAAGTGTTTTTTTGGGGGGACGGGGAAGGGGTCGTTCAGATTGTGGGTACAGAGTCGCTTTATCTGTGATTACAACTACACAAAAATTGCCACCTATCTACCATAACCTTAGGGATGGCTAAGACCATTTCTTATAGCAGTTTTAGAACCACAGAATTTATGTGTAGCACATCACAGCTTCATGGAATGCAGCTCTTGTATTTTCTTGTAAAATAAAGCCTGTGAAGGGTTTGCAGGTTTGGCCCAGGGTGCAGAGTACCATATTCTAAACTGAGTTATTACCATAACAAGCTAAATATATAACCATAGAGGCTGTTGTGATTGCTAATTTACTGGGTCATGTAAGGCAAGGTTTATTGTTTCAGTACAAAATGTACACCTGTATCTATGCCACATCTATATAATGAAGAATTACATGGGGGACATATCACCTTACAACATATCTGTATTCATCATCTAAACTATTGTCATATTATAATTTTATTTAAACAATATATATTACAAGCAATAATGCCTCTAGAATTGCAATTTGTGCGATTGGAAACAAATATAAGGCTGCAAATAAAGTGAGTGGATAGAGGAGTATACTTTAAAAATGGGTGGGAATAACATCTACCTCTCCCGTTATTGTTACTGAAATAATATACACTACCATTTAGAATACTATCCCTGGGACTTGTGTGACCTTTGCCAAGAGCCATCTGTACCTAATTAATTGGCATAACCTCGCATGTAAATGGAACTGTACAGTGGCTGACAGATGTGTGCGCTCTGATCTCCCATGGATTTAGGAATTTCACGGTCAAGGAAAATTTTAAGTATAGTTAACAAATGAAACTGAAAAGGAAACCCCTTGCCTTACACAATATATGGAACTGAATGTGAATACTGCCAAGAATGTGCCCTGTGAATTTCAAATATTGGAGATCAGTTCAGTAAAACAATATGGGTCAGGACTGTATACTTATTTCTCTCTAATCCTGTGTGTATGAGAATTTTTATTATACAATGTACAGTATTGTATAACAAGAATAATATGTATACAATTATCAGTTTAAAAAAAAAGTATTGCATGTTTTTTGCTGTAATAGGATCAAACCAAGAGGCTGAAGACTTCAGGCCCACTGCATCTTATTTCTTGATGTGGTCATTAACCATGTAAATACTTGCTTGAAGAACGTTCACATGGTTTTTCGAAGCATTTCTATGTTTTCTTCAAGCCCCCATTGACTTCAGTGTGAGTTTCTTAGTGGAACTTTTCTGAAAAATTAATGCTGCTGTTTTAGGCAATTCTCTTAGATATCAATTGGAGCTGGAAACCATATGTTTTTGAGGTGATGATTAGACATTTTTTAAGAGTTCTGCTTATTCCTATTTAGATAAACAGAACTGTTGTTGAGTTGAAATGTCTGCAACAAATCTTCCATGTTTCATGGTGGAGCCATGTGTGAACAGAATAAATACAGCAGACGCTGGATTACTGTGTAAGGGCCCGTTCACACTGCGGAATTGGTGCCGACATTCCATGCAGAACCCCCGCACGCGTACGCGACGCTGAAACTTGGCTGCTATGTGTTTGAATGGGAGGGCTTGCGCGCATCTCCACTCGAAGAATGTCAATTGACAATTGATTTTCGGTGCCGATTCCGTAGTGTGAACAGGCCCTAAAAGTGACAAGTTGCATCCCCCTCAAATGAAAACAGATTTATATGTGTATATGGCAATGATGTTTGGGTTTGGAAGAGGTGTGGCATAGGCTGGTTAGTGGTGGTGACATCACTTAGGAGGTGAAGTTATAAATCCAACCATGCTTCCTGAAACAGCAGACCCTTGAGGTTGACTGGTATTCAACTACATGGGAAGATTTGAACAATTGGGAATGATCTATCACTGCCTACTTCTCAGTAGTATAGTCAATATGGTTCTTGCTATCTAGATACAATAACAATGTCTTTATATCACTTGTCTTAGTGAATTTGGCTGGGGAAAAGAGGGCAGGGCCTAACTTAGGACCTGCATACTCATATGCCGGTCATTATAAACCCTCCCCCCCCTATATTTAGAAGACACCCTCAGGTATATCATTATACGATTTATTGTTGACCACTGAGAACAGACAATGAATATACTATAAACTACCAAACAGCAAGCGGTGGACTGGATATTCAGCATTAGGATACTGCCCTAAGGCTCAGAAGGATGCAGCTTAGTTACATGACTCCTTGAGAAGTGACTTGTCATAGGATTAAATGGGTTAACCAGCGCTACAAAAACATGGCCACTTTTACCCCACCCTTGTCTCCAGTTTAGGTGCGGTTTGCAATTAAGCTTCATTTACTTCAATGGAACTGACTTTCAAACCCCACTCAATCTGGAGACAAGAGTGGTGCAAAAGTGGCCATGTTTTTGTAGCGCTGGATAACCCTTTTAAGGAAGTATACTCTAGCAGATGTAACTACCACTGATAGAAAGTGCTACATTGTTCAAATACACAGTACTGTACCTTTAACTATCTTAATGAGTATATAATGATAGTCAAATTTGATGAATAGTTCATGAAGAAAATTTGTTCACGCTGCCCTCCCCCCCCCCCCCACACACACACACACAATGGCTATGCGTGTTCCTCCATGTACAGTATCTATAATTTTTTACTCTAGATTTATCAAGAGGCACAAATCCAGGAAAATTCTAAATAAGTGTGGCAGCAAAACATCGGCTCTTGATATATGGGCCCAATAATGTTTCAGTGTATTGATTATTATCTCTGGTTAATCCAATGGAACCTTGATAAAAAATAAAAATAAAAAAAGATGCTTTCAAGAACATTTGTCAGTCCAAAATTTTTCATGCTATTGTGTATATAGAAATAATAATACAAACGTACAGTGCACATTAACCTATTAATGCTTACATAGCTATTTTATAGATTAAGACTGCAACAGCCTCTGAAAATGTTATATGTTGGCTGTGGAGTAGGACTATTTCTCCACAAGAACAAGCGGTGCCAGAATCAGCATGAATTGTTCCCCACAGCCACCGTTCAGTATTTGCATACAAGATGTGGAGGTATTTTATACTGTCTCCTAGGAGGAGGGAGCGCTGAAGGACTTAGATCTTTTAGGTCATACACAGTGCACAAGGCTCTATGTAAAACTGCCTTTATCATAGAAATGACAGACTCTCTTTAAAGTCTAATTCAATAATCCTTCATTTCAATAAGGGAATCTGGCAGAATACCAAAGTAGACCATATGAACCCAAACTATCCACAGGAAAACCCAAAGACAAAACTATTAAATTTCTTCACAACAGAACAAAGTGCGATGACAAAAGTGGGAGGCTTGTGTGTTTTCCTTATACAGTAGGATTGAGCTTCTTATAGCAGGTCTTCCGATCGTCTTCATCTTACATAAAAACCCTTTTTCTAGTCATTTGGAATGTGCATTCAGCTGGTTTAAAGGCTACATCCTAATTGTGTGTCATATGCTCCATTCTTGCTGGTAATAGCGTTTATATTTCCATGTGCCAGATAAAGGTTTGTGAAGCGTGCTAGCAATGCAATCCGTTGCAGACTGTTGACTGAGATTGCATGTAACTTTCTAATGTTAGAGCTGTTTGAATGGGAGCCAAAGCCTTTATACAGATTTATAATACTATGGTAATATGAAATTTTACACACCATACTGAACTTTTGTAGCTTTAAGAAAAAAAAAATCAAAGGCCCATATATAAGACACACAATGCCTATGGTTAAATTTTGTTATCAGACGGACAGGCCAGCCATGAATATAAAGGGAGGGATTTATTAAACCAAGTATACTATTGGCAATACTCCTATTCAGTGTACATATATGTAGCAAAAACATGGTGCATCTCTTTAATAACCTTGGCACAATTTATTACCACTCTTAAAGTAAATGTATCTATAAATATATATATATATATATATATATATATATTTTTTTTTTTTTAAGATTAGTGCCAAATACGGGAATTTGTTCTTTATTAATCTGTTTCTATTTCCTGACTGTAAATTTAATTTCTTTATTAATACATTATTATGGGGGCTGCCATCTTGCCTGAGCTGTTATTAACAGCATTTTGAGATATGCTTTACAGCAAACTCCATGGGCAAAGGAATAATAGACTGAGCCTGACCCTTTTTACAACAATAGGTGCATTTTCCAATCTTTGACCTATCCAGAGGTAATTTTAAAGGGGATGGGAGGCTGAGCTGTCAACTTAAGCTTTTTGTCTTATCTACTGTATATAGTGGTGTAAGGGCCCTATTATTAGAAAAATCGTTAGATCGTTTGGATTTGAACGATAATCTTTTAGTGTAATAGACAACGATTAAACGACCAACGAGAATCTTGGTCGTTTGATAGAATTTGGAATTATTTAATGGTTGATCATTTGCAAATCGTTCACATGTAATAAGACGTCGTTCAGTCGTTCACAGTAGCGACGAACGCAATAGCAACGACAAGACAACCGCAAGAAGTAACTATCATCCTTCTGTGTAATTGGGTGAACGATTTCAGGTTGTTCACCATAGCGGTTGTTCAAGATAAGAAAAACTTGTTTTCTATTAAACGTTATATTGATGTGTCTATATTATGTATTAACGTATCTGTGCAGTTCTGCCACACTGGTAGCTGATAGAAATCCAAGAAGTGAAAAAAAAAAAAAATTGCCTCTGTGCCAATTCACATTGTCTCCTGCTCCTTCTGTTCTCCCCCTTAGGAGACAAATCTTCCATGCCTTTGTCTCACATTGTGTGTGTTTGCTGAGGACAGGCTGATGATGCAGACAGGGAGCAGGGGTTTGATGTCACAGGAGGCTTGGCTGGATCCCCCAATCCCCTAATTGATCCCCCCCAAACAAGTGGGTTTTTGGTAGTTTTTTAAAGCTGGGATTGACAGGTTAGTAATGGTATATGCTTCTGCAGAAGTTTCTTTTTTTTAACCTTTACCTGGAGTTCCCCTTTAATGTAATCCTGTATGTGATGAGAAAGATGAGACAGCTGGAAAGTGATCTGTACAGAACAGAAGTATCAGTGGTCAGGATGCAAGATAAGTTTTATTCATATAATTCATAATATAGATGGTAAAATGGAAAGTTAGAAAATATACCAAAAATGCCTTAAAATATAAATATTTAAACAATAAAACATCCCCGGTAATCACATCTTTTTAATGCCAAATTATGAATAAAAGGTGTTGCTTATATATAATAATCTAGCACACAACATGAACTGCTTTATTTTGTTCTCAGTGTCTCTTTAATTTCTGCAGGATATGTAGCTGCATGGGCTACCATACAATGACAAACCC